>NC_088866.1:58250734-58355476 GCF_032884065.1 Artemia franciscana | reverse complement strand
TCTGTCTTCAGAGTTTATACATTTTTGCTCAAGTGATGTTTGGAAGAATACTTGTTATTTTTTTTCCTACAACCATGTAGAATATTTTTCAGGATCCCGGGCAGGGTCGAAAAAGAATTTGCGAGAAAACACCGTCATTAGTATATGAACAGAGGGTTGGGGGTTACCCTACAAAGAGATAGCCGGAGATATTAGTGGTGACCCAGGTTGTAGCACTCGTGGTCGAGACTTGAGATTGGTGGGACATTACCAAAGATTTATACCAACTTTTGATAGGATTACTAAACCTTTGAGCGAGTTAACAAAAAAGGGTATCATAGACCACATAAAATAGACGAAAATTAAACAGAATACTTTTGATATGCTTAAAAACAGTCTTTGAAGCAAAGGAATAGTGTGAAATCCCGATTTTTTTTATTGCGATTTTTGCTAGGAACTGACAGCTTAGATTACGGATTAGGGACAGTTTTATATCTAGAATCTGAGCAAGAGGGCATCCAATCACATTTATATCCAGAAAAATGTGAAAAACAGAACTAACTTATAGTATAATTAAAAAGGAATTTTTGCAATAGCATATGTGGTCAAACAGCTTGAATATTATGAATATGGACAAAAAGTAAAAAAAAAATGATAGATTTAGCCATTAAGATGGCCAAATTCAGTGAATTCAGATAACCAACGTTTGGCAAAACTGGCCTTGTGCTTACAAAAATAAAATTTCGAAATCAAACAGTTCGTGGTAATAAACTGTAGTGAGGAGTGACTCGGGTCAATAGTAACCGAAACTCTAAAAAACAAAATTTCGATGCTAAGAGATATATCAAAAGAATCGAATTCTTATGCTGATTTTAAATATATAAGTTTCATCAAATTTAGTCTTTGTCATCAAAAGTTACGAGTCTGAGAAAATTTGCCTTATTTTGGAAAATAGGGGGTAACACCCCCTAAATTTCATAGGATTTGTCATAGGATTTTAACGAAAATCACACCATCGCATTTAGCGTATCAGAGAACCCTATAGAAAAAATTTTAAGGTCCAATATAAAAAAAGTGGAATTTAGTATTTTTTGCCAGAAGACAAATCACGGGTACGTGTTTATTTGTTTGTTTGTTTTTTTCCCAGGGGCTATCGTATCGACCAATTGGTCCTAGAGTGTTACAAGAGGTCTCATTCTAACGAAAATGAAAAGTTCTAGTGCCCTTTTTACATGAGAAAAAAAATTGGAGGGCACCTAGGCCCCCTCTCACGCTCATTTTTTCCCCAAAGTCAACGAATCAAAATTTTGAGATAGCCATTTTGTTCCAAATAGTCGAAAACCATAATTACTATGTCTTTGGGGATGACTTACCCTCCCCCCCCCCCAGAGTCTCTGGGGGAGGGGCTGCAAGTTACAAACTTTGACCAATGTTTACATACAGTAATGGTTACTGGGAATAGTACCAACGTTATCAGGAGGATTTTTTTGGTTTGTGTGTGGGGTTCAGGGAGGGGGCTATATGGGGGGATCTTTCCTTGGAAGAATATTCATGGGGGAAGAGAAATTCAATGAAAAGGGCGCAGGATTTTCTACCATTACTATTAAAAAAAAAAAATGAAAATGTAAACATGAGAAAGTTTTTTCAATTGAAAGTAAGGAGAGGCATTAAAACTTAAAACGAACAGAGATTTTTACGCATATGAGGGGTTCTAAAAATACTTTAGCATAAAGAGCGAGGTATTAAGGAGGAGATAAATACTTCACTTTTCATGCTAAAATTTTTTTAAGTAATTTCAACTATTTATTCTACGGCCTTTCTGATTCAGGGGTCATTCTTAAAGAATCGGGACAAAACAAGATTAGTGTCAAGAGCAAGGTATAAACGAGGGGACCAATCCCCTCATATATATAATCAAAAATATAAGAATATAAAAGTTTGTTACGTAATTCTTAAGTTACGTATATTTTTTACTAATAAAAACGTTCGTTAAAAATTTAAAGATCTAGTTGCCTTTTTAAGTAACCAAAAATTTGGAGGGCAACTAGGCGTCCCTCCCCATCCCTTATTTCTCAAAATCGTCTGATCAAAACTAAGAGAAAGCCATTTAGCCAAAAACAGAATTAATATGCAAATTTAATTTTAATAATTTTTGTACGGAGAGCCAAAATCAGACATGCATTAATTCAAAAACTTTCAGAAATTAAATAAAAAAACAACTTTTTTGAAATGAAAGTAAGGAGTGACATTACAACACAAAACGAACAGAAATTACTCCGTATATGAAAAGGGCTTTTCCTCCTCAACACCCCGCTCCTTGGGATAAAGTTTGATTCTGTCTCACAACTCTACTTTTTTAAACAATAAAAAACTTTAGCGTAAAGAGCGGGGTGTCGAGGAGGAAAAGCCCCTTTCATATACGGAGTAATTTCTGTTCGTTTTAAGTTGTAATGTCGCTCCTTACTTTTATTAAATAAAAAAAACAACCTTTTTAATGAAAGTATGGAGCAACATTAAAACTTAAAACGAACAGAAATTACTCCGTATATGAAAGGGGGTTTTCCTCCTCGACACCCCGCTCCTTACGCTAAAGTTTTTTATTGTTTTAAAAAGTAGAGTTGCGAGAAAGAATCAATAGGATTTCAATAGGATTCAATAGGATTTAAAATGGTTTGTCCATCCAAAGGAACTGCGCCATATACAGCTTGACAAGCAATCTTTTTCTAATGTTATGATTCAGAAATCTATGAAATAACCAATTCCCCAATAGTAGAATTCCCCTGTCCGCTTAATAGTGTGATGAAACTATTGATTGTCTGTTTTCGATGACAACAATAATTGAGATGCAGAGGGAAAAAATTGATTATAAGAGTTTGGTTATATTTGTACTGCACGTGCATATTATGTAATGCCTTAGAGAGTGTTATCAGATAATATTGCTATCAGAGATGTAATAAAAGCCAGAGTACTATTCTGATTATAATATGCTATACCTTAGTGCAGGATCAAAATTCTTCCCTTTTCCTCTTTACCAGAACCAAATTTTACATTTATATTAATCTCATTGATGAATGGGCTTATCTAAGTGCATAGGCTACAAGATACTTAAATTGAATGAGTGAAGTATATGGAAGTTTAAACCTGGATTTATTAAATCTAAAGGATTGACACTTTTATTGTACATGCAAATTATATTATTACAAACAAATTTAGCAGCATTATTAAAAAACCGAAATAGCAGTTGAAATTCAACAATGAAAAAAAAAACGTGAAATAAACCAGAGAGAGGATAAATATAAGCAAAATGGTTGCTTAGGCTGGTGTCCTAGCAAACAATTCAAGAGAGAAGAAAGGGGAGAATATTAGTCTTTAATTTAAGACCTATTAAGAGTTATCTCCAAGGGGTGTTAATTTCAATCCCTCATTTCTTTTGATTGAGTATTAGATTTCAGTCTCACCACCACCCCAAAAAATCATAAAACATTCCCTCCAACTTAACTTTAAGCTGTAGAAAATCTAAGGCCAAGCAATTCACGCTGTCATGACAATATTTGACTGCCCCGTAAGACACGGAAAAAGAAGTTAAAACTCAACAAATGAAAAATGATGTGATAATAGCTTATTAGAGATAATAAAACCCTAGTATTCAGTCCCACCAGTCTCTTTACATCTAATATCACCTTTACCTAGCAAAGAATTCCATAAGGGGAAGGTGAGGATTAGCAAGAAATTCCACCAGTGGCTGACTTGTTGTTAGAGATAAATTTAAGACCTATTAGGAGCTATTTCTGAGTGGTTTCAATGGAAATACCCCCGTTTCTTTGAGTTAAGGCTCTGCTTATTTGCGCAACCGTGACAATATACAACTAGCCACTTGTAGCTTGCTGAGTAATTCTGAGTAATTCTAGAGCAGAATGGTTGTTATTAGAGACAAATTTAAGTGACATTAAGATATCTTGAGAAATTCTAATGAAAATAACTTTTTTCTTTTACTGATTTTTAAATTTAACCTTTATTAGTCTAAAAAAATTCCATTAATACATACTACCTTAACTTTAAGCTGTAGATCATGTTAATACAGCCAATTCCCAGTCTGTAACACTGAATGCCCGATACACGGCACTCTCTAGCAGGCATTATCACATATATACCAGTTTTTGGGGCATTTTTCTGCAAAAATATTTGCCTATACTAGAATTGATTGGTTAAACTTATTGAAAAAATTCCCGTTAACATTATTTCAGATGACTCCTAGCAATTGATGTCCACGCGGTACAATGTACCACATAAGTCCCCCCCCCGTCCTCCGATGACATTTTCAGGTGCAATTACACCAAATTACACCAAAGGTTCTTTAAACTTTTTCTCTCAAAGGAAAATTTATAAGCCAAAAAATACCACTGTTTTAATTTGAACAATGGAAAGTTCTAATTTTTTTACTAAACTGCAGTATTCAATGACAAATCCTAGCCTCTGACTCTGAATGGCTGGAAAGCGGCATTCTCCAGCAAGCACTATCGCATATATAACCTGTTTTCGGGCATTTCCTGCAAATATATTTGTTTACACTTAAGTCGATCACTAAGACTTATTAAAAGAAAAAAAATTCCGATAGTGTTTCTAACGATGAATCTTAGTAATTGAGGTAATTTTGGCACCTTGCCCCCCCCCCTCTAATAACAACTTTCTAGGGCAGATTATTACGCCTAACAGTTTTTAAATATTTTCTCTCAAAAATAAATTTATGTAGTGTAAAAATGACCAATTTCTTATTTGAACAGCGGAAACATGCCATTTCATTGCTTGACTGCGATGTTGTAGGTCTATGGTGATTCCAAGCACGTGACCCTCAACGGCTGACACACGGTAATCTAGCAGGCAATATCACACAGATTACAATTTCTGAGTATTTTTCTAAAAAATTATTCCTTTAAACTAGAATAAATCGTTTAAACTTAATGAAAATGATTCCCATTAGCGTTTCTTCTGATCATTCCTAACAACTGAGATCAGCAAACCACAATGTACCCGCCCCGATGACACCATTCTTGCGCAGATTATCACAACTAAGGGTTTTTCAACCTTTTTCTCTAAAATTGTTATTTATAATCTAAAATTTAACAATTTTTTATCTGAATTTTGGAGACTTTCCATTGTTGTGTTATATTTTTATGTTCAATGGGGATTCACAGCCTGTGACACTTAATGGCCTTTAAACGACACCCTCTACAAAGCAATATCAGACATATGACCTGTTCGAGCATTTTCTGCCAATATTTTGTTTATACTAAATAGATCGTTTGAAGTTGATGAGAAAATTCCCAGTAGCGTTTCTTTTCAAAGATTGAAGCTAGCATAGCACAATGTACCAGCCCGGATGACACCATTCTGGCGCATATTATTGCACCTACTTGTTTTTCAATCTTTCTCTCTAAAAAATAATTATAAACTAAAAAATAGCAATTCTTTTATTTGAATGGAAGAGACTTTCCATTGTTGTGTTAGATTGTTAGGTTCTATGTTGATTCAGAGCCTGTGACACTCAATGGTGTTAAACGAGACCCTCTAGCAGGCAATATCACACAAATTACAATTTTTGAGTATTTTCCTGCAACATTATTCGTTTACACTATTATCGATCGTTTATACTTAATGAAATTGATTCCCATTAGTGTTTTTTCTCATTATTCTTAAGAACTGAGACCAGCAAAGCACGATTTACCAACCCGATGACACCATTCCTGCGCAAATTATCACAACTAAGGGTTTTTCAACCTTTTCCTCTATAAATTTTATTTATAAACTAAATAAAATACAATTGTTTTATTTGAATGGCGGAGACTTTCCATTGTTGTGTTATACTGTTATGTTCTATGGGGATTCACAGCCTGTGACACTCAATGGCACTTAAACAACACCCTCTAGCAAGTAATATCACATATATGACATTCTCGAGCACTTTGCTGCCAATATTTTGTTTATACTAAAATTTATCGTTTCAACTTGATGAGAAAATTCCAGTAGAGTTTCTTTACAAAATTGAACCTAGCGTGACACAATGTACCAGCCTGGATGACACCAATCTGGTGCATAATATTACACCTACTTGTTTTTCAACCTTTTTTGTCTAAAAACATTCTTATATACAAAAAAATAACAATTCTTTTATTTGAATGCGGAGCCTTTCTATTGTTGTGTTAGATTGTTAGGTTTTATGGGGATTCACAGCCTGTTACATTCAATGGGGTTCAAACGACACCCTCTAGCAAGCAATATCCAACATATGAAATTTTCGAGGCATTCTGCTGCCAATATTTTTATTTATTCTAAAATTGATCGTTTCAACTTGAGGAGAAAATTCCAAGTAGTGTTTCCTTTCAAAATTTCCAGATCTTACAAATCTAGACGAGTTCATAAAATCCGGACCAAACTAAAAATATATAGGCCAACGTCTAAAATCAAGAACAAAGAAATCAAGAAAAAAATTAAGAAATTTTTCAGTTTTGAAAAATTTCCATTTTTTGTTGTAAATTTTTTAGAGGATAATGTCAGGGCGACTCTCAATTGCGGCAGTGGTGTTATTTTTCAGTCGTTGCAAATTGTCACTTATTTGGGATTACCTTATGCTGCTTCGAAAGGAGATTTTAAACCAGTCCTGGTTCAGCATGTTCAGATGAAACTACGCAAGGCATTTGGTCTTTTAATTCGTTTTCGGGGTCTTTACTGTCGGGACGTCCTTGATCCTATGTATAGCGCTGTTGCTCTGCCTCACGTGTTGTTCCCGTCACTCCTCTTCCGAAATTTCAGACCTTCTGATCGTTCGCCCATTAAAGTTTCTTATTTAAATTTTGTAAATTTTTACTTGGTTTCCCCTTTCTTTTAGTAACACTGAGATTGATTTAAAGCTTAATTTGAAGGATCCTGTAGTCTATAAAGAAAAAATATAAAAAATTCGAAGATAATGCGAAAATTAACCTTTTAGGCCACTATTTATTTCCGTTTTTTAGTAACAGTTCCGGCTCTTCATGATTTATAGGCTAAACTATTTAGCAAGGGTTTTTGTAATTTTTTTCTTTTTTTTAAGTATTTGATCAATATTTGATAGGTTTTGATTGCAAGTGTTATCATTTATTTGTTCTTTATATTTATTGTAGCGTACTCCTCATTTTATGACGGAAATAAAGAAAATAAATAATAAAAAAACAGAAGAAATCAAGTGAAGGATTTGTAAGAATATAGAGCAAACCCATAGATATCAACGATATCCATGACAATATCTATGACAGCGAAAGAAATCTAACGTTCAGTCAAAGAAACGAGGTATTTTCATTAAACTATTTAGCAAGTGTTTTTATATTTTTTCTTTTTTTTAAGTATTTGATCAATATTTGATAGGTTTTGATTGTAAGTGTTATCATTTATTTTTTCTTATATTATATTGTAGCGTACTCCCTCATTTTTTGGGGGAAATAAAGAAAATAAATAATAAAAAACCGAAGAAATCAAGTGAATGATTTGTAAGAATATAGAGCAAGCCATAAATATCAACGATATCTATGACAATATCTATGACAGCGATTGAAATCTAACGTTCAGTCAAAGAAACGAGGTATTTTCATTAAAAGTCCCAAAAAACATCTTAATGTGGCTTAAATTTACCATATATATATATATATAGATATATATATATATATATATATATATATATATATATATATATATATATATATATATATATATATATATATATAATATATATTATATATATATATATATATATATATATATATATATATATATATATATATACATATATATATATATATATATATATATATATATATATATATATATATATATATATATATATATATATATATATATATATATATATATATATATATATATATATATATATATATATGTATATAAATATATATATATATATATATATATATATATATATATATATATATATATATATATATATATATATATATATATATATATATATATATATATATATATATATATATATATATATATATATATACTTTCATATCCAAAAATACATATTGTATAAAAACAGACTTTTAAATTATAGAACAACTAGTGAAAACTGAAGATATCAGTTTCTAAATCACTAATGAAAAAATATTATTCTTATTAACAAAGGATAAAAAAAAATAATTGATTTTTCAACCCAGGGCTAAACAGAAATAATGAATAAGGATACAGAGGGCAGAGTAACATATAAACTAAAAAATAACCATTTTTTTTATTTGAATGACGTATACTTTCCATTTTTGTGTTAGATTGTTATGTTCTATGGCAATTCCCAGACTGTGACAATAGATGGCGTACAAACGAATCCCTCTAGCAGGAAAAATCACACATAATATATTTCCGAGCATTTTCCTGCAAATATTTTTGTTTAAACTAAAATCTATCGTTTCAACTTGATGAAAAAATTCCCAGTAGAGTTTTTTTTTTCAAATATTACACCTATTTGTTTTTCAACCTTTTTTTTATCTAAAAAATATATTTATAAACTAAAATGACGAAAGTTTTATTTGAACAGTTGAAACTTGCTATTTCTTTGGTAAATTTTTATACTCAATGGCAATTCCCAGCCTTTGACACAAAATGGCTGACATGCAGCATAATCAGAAAAATTTCTTCAATACCCTTTTGATTATATTCATAATATAAAGAAACCCGAACCAGACCATAGACATCAAGACCAAGCCGTAAAAAGCCAGGCAAACTTATATTAATCTTGACGAAACTGCAGAAATCGAGACAACCGATAAAATCAAGACCAGTACATAGAAATCATAACCAATACATAAAAATCAACATGAATTAATAAGAATAAATTCATACTCTAGACATCAATACGAATCTGAAGTATTCAAGAGATATGTGATAATCCAGAACATGTGAAAATCTAGAACAATCCTCAGAAATAAAAACCAATATATAAGAATCAAGACTGAACCCTAGAAATCATAATCAATGCGTAGAAACCCAGACAAAACTGTAAATACAAAGTTCTAAAATCAAGGTGAACCTCTGAGATCAAGACCAATCAGAATAAATAAACGGCAACCTCTAAAAATAAAAAAATTACAACCAAATCATGACCAGGCCATACAGATCTAGACAAAATCATAAAAATTAGGACCAAACTAAAAAATTAAGGACAACATCTAGAAATCAAGACCAAACCGAAAAAATCAAGTGAATAATTTGTAATAATAGAGAGCAAGCCAATCAAAATCATGAGCAGCTCATAAAAATCAAGACAAACTAACAAACATCAACACATCAATATGTACAAATCCAGTACAATCCTTAAAAATCAAATACAATGTATAAAAATCAAGACCAAATTCCACAATTAAGACCAAACTATAGATATTGTGACAAATGAGTGAAAATTAGGACCAAACCATAGAAATCAAGACTATACTGTAGAAATCATGACCAAACTTTAAGAATCAACACTAGTACACAGAAACCCTGACCAATTCACAAAAATTGAGACCAATCTGAAGAAATTAGGGCCAAACACTAAAAATGAAGACCATTGTGAAGAAATCAAGAGGTCAATATGCAGATATCCAGAGCAATCCTGTAAGAGTTATAACCAATGCAAGAAAAATACAGATAAACTCTTAAATTCCAAGAACTCAACACATGGAAATCCAGAACCATCCTTAGAAATCACAACCAATGCAACAAATTATGACCAACCCTTAGAAATACAGATGAATCCATAAAATCAAGACCAAACTGAAGAAATCAAGGTGTCAATATTATAAATCCAGACCAAATCAAAGAAATCAAGATAGATGCATAGAAATACAGACCAAACGATTTAAATCAAGACCACTACCCCCCAGAAATTGAGAGATCAATTGGTAGAAATCCAGAAGAAAACCCCCTAGAAATCACAACCAAACCTAAAAATCCGTATGAATTTACAACGAGAAACATAAAAAACGAGATCATAAGCAATGCATAGAGATCTACAAGAATTTACATAAATCAGGGTCAATCATAAAAATCTAGACCAAACCGTAGACATCAAGACAAATTTGAAAGAATCTAGAGATCAACAATTATAAATCTGAAACATTCCTTAGAAACTATGACTAATACATAGAAATCGAGACTAAACCACAAAAAAAAAACTCTAAGAATCATGTTGAATCTCTAGAAATCAAGACCAATTCAAAGAAATCAAGGGCATTATCTAAAAATCAAAACTAATACACACAAGTCATGACCAAACCATAGAAACCCAAAAAAATAATAAGAAATCTAGAACAAACTGAAGAAATCAAGGCTAATCTCGAAGAACCAGGACCCATCCTAAGAAAGGAAGAGGTCATTATGTAAAAATATAGAGCAACCCCATAGAAATCATAGCCATACTTTGAACTCCATACGAAATCGCAAAAACTAAGAGATCAACATGTAGAAATCCAGAATAATCCTTAGAAATCGTTACTAGCGAATTTAAATCCACACCAAGCCATAAAAACAAAGACCAAACTAATTAAATCATGATCTCTTGAAATTAAGACCAATTCAAAGAAATTTTGGGCAATATCTAAATATTAAGACTAATAAATACAAATCATAATCACAACCTAGGAATCCAAACAAATTAAATAAAGAACAAACTAAAGAAATCAAGGCTAATCTCTAAGAACAAGGAAAATACAAAAAAAAATTAAGAGGTCATTGTGTAGAAATTTAGAGCGACCACATAGATATCATAACCAATTCTTAAACTGCAGACGAACTGGCAAAAATCAAGAGATTAATTTGTAGAAATCCAGTACAATCCTTGTAGATCTTGACCAGTGCGTAGAAATCCACACCAAGCCGTAATAACAAAGACTAAACTCTAAAATTCATTGACATCTCTAAAAATCAGGACAAATCCAAAGAAATCAAGGACAAAATCCAAAAAACAAGGACATTGCATACAAGTCATGATCAAACCATAAAAATCCCAGCGAATTCATAAAAATAAACACCAATCCGAAAGACACATCGTTCTTCCCCAATATATTAAAATCTCATTAGGAAAAATAGTACTTTAACCGATTTGACCTCTGTTCTTGGCTTCACCTTTGAGCATGAGCAGCAAGACATTCAATAGTCATGTTTTACATGGTATTAGAATGTTATTAATAAAAATTAACTTTGATCTCTGAAAAATCTAAAAAAACTCTTCTGGTCCTAGTTTCACCTCTTAGCGTAAGCAATGTGGCATTCAATAGTAATTTTTTTCGAAGCTATTAGAATAAAATTCAGAAAAATAAAACTGGAATAAGAAAAATAAAAAAAAAACTCCTCATGTGTTGATTTCACCTTTTAGCGTGAACATCAAGGCAATAATTAAAGGTTTACTTCCTCATATACGGAACCATTTCTGCTTGTCTTTAGTCTCAATTTAGCTTCTTATCTTATAGTTGAATAAACAATAATACAAGAAGTATCCCACTGTTACATCTCCGACACATGATAAATCTCCGAAACTTGTCTGGTCTGGGTTTTGCATCTTAGTGTAATAAAATAAAAAAAAAATGTTTTGTAACTGAAAGTAAGGAGCAACTTTAAAACTTAAAACGAACAGAAATTGCTCCGTATATGAAAGCGGCTGTTCCCTCCTCAACGCCCCGCTCTTTGCGCTAAATTTTTACTCTGTCTCTCAAATCTACTTTTTAAAATAGTGAAAAACTTTAGCGTAAAGAGCGGGTTGTTGAGGAGGAAACCTTCCCCTTAATATACGGAGTAATTTCTGTTCATCTTAAGTTTTAATGTCGCTCCTTCCTTTCAGTTAAAAAAACTGTTTTTTTTTTAAATTTAATTTCTGAAGGTTTTTGAATTAAGGTATGTTTTGATTTTGGCTCCCCACACAAGAATACTTAGAACGAAATTTGTATATTTGTTTGTTTTTTTTTTTATAAATAGCTTTTTCTTAGGTTTGAAATTTTGAGAAAAAAGAAGTGGGAGAGGAGGCTTAGTTGCCCTTCAATCTTTTGGTTACTTAAAAAGGCAACTACAACTTTTAATTTCTTACGAATGTTTTTATTAATAAAAAATGTACACAACATCTGAATTAACTTTCATAACGAACTTCTATATTCGTATATTTTTATTACGTATATCAGGGAGTTTTCCCCCTTTTTAATACCTTGCTCTTTACACTAAGCTTAAAATTTGTCCCAATTCTTTAAGAATGACCCCTGAATCACAAAGGCCAGATAAGAAACAGTTAAAATTACTAAAAAATACTTTAGCGTAAAGAGCAGGTATTTAGGAGGAGATAAATTCCTCATATGTGTAATAATTTCCGTTCGTTTTATTTTAATGCTGCTCCTTACTTTCAGTTGAAAAAACTTTTTCATATTTATCTTTTCATTATTTATTTTTTAAATATTATTAGAAAATCCTCCATGAAAAGATCCCTCCATGTAACCCCCTCCTGTCAACCCCCTTCCTATCCAAGAAAACAATTTGCCTGAAAACGTCTGTACACTTCCCAATAACCATTACAATATGTAAACACTGGTCAAAGTTTGTAACTTGTAGCCCCGCCCCCGGGGACTGTAAGAGAGTTAGTCGTCTCCAAAGACATAGTTATTAGGTTTGTCGACTATGCTGAACAAAATGGCTATCTCAGAATTTGGATCTGTTGACTTTAGGAAAATATGAGCCTGAGAGGGGGTGTAGGTGCCCTCTAATATTTTTGGTCACCTAAAAAGGGTACTAGCATTTTTCATTTCCGTCCGAATGAGCCCTCTCGCAACGTTCTAGGACCAATGGGTCGATACAATCACCCTTGTTTAAGAAAAATAATTAAAATAAGTAAAATATGAAAAAAAAAATAAAAAAACACGTACCCATGATCGGTGCTACAACTGAAGGTGTGATTTTTGTTAAGATTAAGTGACTCTTAGGGGTTATTTTTCTATGTTTTCTAAAAATAAGCCAAACTTTCTCAGGCTCTTAACTTTTGATGGGAAAGACTAATGTTCATTGAACTTATGTATTTAAAATAAGCATATAAAGTCAATTGTTTTGATGTAAATATTGGTATCAAAATTTTGTTTTTAGAGTTTCGGTTAGCATTGAGCCGGATTGCTCTTTTCTACAGTTTGTGACCACGAACTGTTTGATAATTTGTAGGGAAACTAGCTTTCCGTCTGGGCAACTCTTTGATAATTTGTAGGGCAACTCTCACGTCTCTTTTCAACTCAAAATTTTCGGACGAAAACTTTGGAATAGCAAAATCTACTGGGAGGAGGCATCATCAGTTAGAACTTTAAGGGTCTATTGCTGTAACACTTACTTTAGTTACTTTATAAATATAATTGTTGGAGACAGGGGAGGGGATTATTTTTCTATAGGGAGCAGAAAATGGAGAATTTTTACATGGAGGAATTTTCTCATTGAGGAAGAGAATTTTCTTGGTAGAATAGCTGGGTAGCTATTTATCACTTTTCTAAATATATTATTTGTTATTTTGAAATGTAAGACCAATTTTCAAATGGGGAGTTCTTATGAGGCAGAATTTTACTCAAGGAGGAAGAAAAGATTCCTGGGATTATATCAGAAACTATATGAAATAAAATAAAACCCATATGAAATTAAAAAGAATTTTTTAGAGGGCATCGTATAGGGACATTGTTTTATAAAGATTAAATGGTTCAGAGAAAACTTTTAGAGCAGTAGAGGAATTTGAGCTAAGATAGACTATTTGTTTACCCTAAGAACACTTAAACAGAAGGAATTCTTATGGGGAAGAAGGGAAAATTTTCACGGAGAAGGAAGAGTCAAAAGATCTAATAACCACGTCTTTGAGGATTACTTAACCCCCCACAGTCTCTTGGGCGTAGGCATAGCCAGTTTGGACCTTACGAATCTAGTACCGTCAAACTTACTTTAATTACTTTATAAACACATTATTCAGAAGGGGGAGGATTCTTGAGGGAGACTAGACTCAAAAAATTGAAATGGAGGAATTATCTAATGGGAAGGAAATTTCTTTGTGGTTAGAAAGCCGGATAAGTAGTTCTATTTGTCAATTTTTTCAATATATTAATTTTTTATACATGTGACAGATTTTCAAGGGGAAAGTTTTAATAGGGGTAGGATTGCCAGGAGAAATTTCTTCAAGAAGAGAAAAGAGATTCCTGGGATTATTTGAGAAATAATCAAACAGTTCGTGGTAACGAACTGTAGTAAGGAGCGACCCGGCTCAATAGTAACCAAAACTCTAAGAAATTGAACTTTGATATCAATAGCTACATCAAAAGAATCGCATTTTAATGCTGATTTTAAATATATATGTTTCATCAAGTTTAGTCTTACCCATCAAAAATTACGAGCCTGAGAAAATTTGCCTTATTTAGGAAAATAGGGGAAAACACCCCCTAAAAGTAGTAGGATCTTAACGAAAATGACACCATGAGATTTAGCGTATCAGAGAACCCTCCTGTAGAAGTTTCAAGCTTCTACCTACAAAAATGTGGAATTTTGTAATTTTTGCCAGAAGACAAATCACGGGTGCGTGTTTATTTGTTTGTTTTTTGTTTTTTTTTCCCCAGGGGTCATCGTATAAACCAAGTGGTCCTAGAATGTCGCAAGAGGGCTCATTCTAACGGAAATGAAAAGTTCTAGTGCCCTTTTTAAGTGACCAAAAAAATTGGAGGGCATCTAGGCCCCCTCCCACGCTCATTTTTTTCCCAAAGTCAACGGATCAAAATTTTGAGATAGCCATTTTGTTCAGCATAGTCGAGAACCATAATAACTATGTCTTTGGGGATGACTTACTCCCCCACAGTCCCTGGGGGAGGGGCTGCAAGTTACAAACTTTGACCAGTGTTTACATATAGTAATGGTTATTGGGAAGTTTACAGACGTTTTTAGGGGGATTTATTTTGTTTGGGGGTGGGGCTGGGGGGGGCTATGTTGGAGGATCTTTCCTTGGAGGAATCTGTCATGGGGGAAGAAAAATTTAATGACAAGGGCGCAGGATTCTCTAGCATTACTATAAGAATACAATGAAAAACAAACATGAAAACATTTTTTCAAATGAAAGGAAGAAGTAACATTGAAACTTAAAAGGAACAGAGATTATTACGCATATGAGGGGTTCTAAAAATACTTTTGCATAAAGAGCGAGGTATTTAGGAGGAGATAAATACTTTACTCTTTATGCTAAAGTATTTTTAGTAATTTCAACTATTTATTCTACGGCCTTTCTGATTCAGGGGTCATTCTTAAAGAATGGGGACAAAACTTAAGATTTAGTGTAAAGAGCGAGGTATTAACGAGGGTACAAACCCCCTCGTATACATAATAAAAATATAAGGTTATGAAAGTTTGTTACGTAAGTTAATTCTTAAGTTACGTATATTTTTTACTAATAAAAACGTTCATTAAAAATTAAAAGTTCTAGTTGCCTTTTTAAGTAACCGAAAAATTGGAGGGCAACTAGGCCTCCTTCTCCACCCCTTATTTCTCAAAATCGTCTGATCAAAACTAAGAGAAAGCCATTTAGCCAAAAAAAGAATTAATATACAAATTTCATTTTAATACTTTATGTGCGGAGAGCCAAAACCAAACATGCATTAATTCAAAAACGTTCAGAAATTAAATAAAAGAAAAACTAATTTTTTTAGCTGAAAGTAAGGACCGACATTAAAACTTAAAACGAACAGAAATTACTCCGTATATGAAATGAGTTTTCCCCTCCACAATCCCTCGCTCTTTACGCTAAAGTTTGACTCTTTGTCACAATTCTACATTTTAAAACAATTAAAAGCTTTAGCGTAAAGAGCGAGGGATTGTGGAGGGGACAACTCATTTCATATACGGAGTAATTTCTGTTCGTTTTAAGTTTTAATGTCGCTCCTTACTTTCAGCTAAAAAAATTAGTTTTTTTTTATTTATAAGTAATAGAATTGAATTTATGTGAAAGCATTGATAATTTTCTAAAAGGAATGGTCAAAGGGGAATTTTATTAAGGACAAAGTTGAGAAAATTGTCAAGAAAACAAGAGGAATTTAAGCTTGGATGGACTATTTGTGGAAAAATTTCTCATCTAGAAAGAATTTTCAGGAGGGGAAAGTGACTTTTATTGAAAGGAAAGTTGGGCATCTCGGAATGAATTCAAAGAGACAATTTTATATCAATATACCATCTTAGTGTTGATTTTTACAAGCTATGCAATAAAAACATCTCTAAATAATTATCAAATACAATAATGAATTTCTAGTACAATTGAAAAGCAACAATAAAACTTAAGACGAACATAAGCTTTCACTTGAGAGGAACAGAACCTATCTCCTATCACCTTTGATTGAGTAATAAAAAGCTCATTTGTTTACGAAGCATTAAAGCTGATCATCTTTATGTCAGACCACTTTTCAAGTTTCTTAAATGTATCTCTAGGGAATGGGAGGATTGTTTTGGGTCTTTGCTCTTAAATATGGCTGAGTTTCGTGTGCTATCTTCGGGAAAGTGATGTAGTGCGTATACAAAGCTATCTCCCATGTAATTTTTCCCTGTTCATTGGCGGAATGTTTTTTTTTTGGAGATTCTGGAACAAAACCATGAGAAATCAAAAGCATAAAAAGCAAAAATAAAATGTATTTTTTTTACTAAAGTACAAATTATATACTGGTCTTGAAAAGGAATTGGGGTAAGTGGAAATTATGTCTATTGTTAAGAAGGCATGAGGCCTGAAGAACCTAACCATGTTAATTTCTGCTAGTTTTGAGTTTACCTCGATTATTTATTGTAATAATAATTATTACAATAATTATTACAATTATTACAATAATAATTATTGTAATAATAATTTAAGGTGACTTGTGGTAGTTTTACGTCTGATAGATGATTTGACTTTATTTCTGCTCATTCTTGATTCAAATAAAAAAAAACAAAAAACATACGGTATTTTAATCGCATGTAAGGAGCGACTTTAAAGACTTTAAACAAACAGTAATTATTCTGCATATCAAAGAGGTTGTCCCCTTTACAATTCCTCGCTCTTTACGCTAAAGTTTGACTCTTCTCACCACTTTACTTTTTAAAACAATAAAAAAACTTTAGCTGAAAGAGCGAGGTATTGTGGAGGAGACGAACACCCTTATATACGTAATAATTTCTGTTCTTTTAGGTTTTAATGCCGTTTCTTACTTCCAACTGAATTTTTTTATTTTATTTATTTTCATTTTTTTAAATAATGCTAGAAATTCTCTTCCCTCATGATTAATTCCTCCATGGAAGGATCATCAGAGGTAACCGCCTCCCCCGACCCATATTCCCCCTCAACACGAAAAATTTCCCCAGAGAACGTCTGAACACTTCCCAATAACCCTTACTATATGTAAATAATTGTCAATGTTTGTAATATGCAGCCCTCCCCTGGGGACTGTGGGGGATCAAGTTATCTCGAAAGACATAATTATTAGGTTTTTTAACTATGTTGAACAAAATGGCAATCTCCTGACTTTGGGAAAAAACGAGCGTGGAGGGGCCTAGACAACCTCCAATTGATCTAGTCATTTAAAAAGGGCACCAGAACTCTTAATTTTTGTCAGAATGAGCCCTCTCACGACATTGTAGGAATACTGGGTCGACTTGATCACCCCTGGGAAAAAAAACAAATAAACAAATAAACAAATAAACGCGCATCCGTCATCTGTCTTCTGGCAAAAAATACGAAATTCTACATTTTTGGTGAGAGGAGCTTTAAACTTCCAAAGTAGGGTTTTTTGATTTGCTGAATCTGATGGTGCGATTTTCGTGAATATTCAGTGACTTTCAGGGGGGTGTTTCTCTCTATTTTCTAAAAAAGGCAAATTTTCTCATGCTCCTAACTTTTGATGGGTAAGACCAAACTTGATGAAACTTATGTATTTAAAATAAGCATAAAAATGCAATTCTTTTGATGCAAATATTGGTATCAAAATCTTACGTTTTTTACAGTTTCGGTTACTATTAAGCTGGGCCACTCCTTACTACAGTTCGTTACCACGAACTGTTTGATAGTTTCTAGGTCAGCTAGCTTTTCCCCCTCCCCCTACGTCTCTTTTATACTCATAATTATCTTATTAAATTTTGGAATAGCCATTTTGTACAACATAGTCAAAATATGTGATAACCATGTCTATTACCGTGATCTGACCTCCCGAAATCCGATGGGAGGAGACACCATCAGTTATGAATTTAAGAGTCTATTGCTGTAACAATTAATTTAGTTACTGTATAAGTATATATTTTATGGGAGGGGAGGGGATTATTTTTCTGTAGGGAGCCTAGAATGGTGAATTTGTACATGGGGGAGTTTTCTCATGGAGGAAGAGAATTTTTTTGTAGGAAAGCCGGGTAACCTTCCTAAATATATTAAGAATAATAAGAACATTCAAACGGAAGGAATTCTCAGGGGAAGGGGGGAGAATTTTCACAAGCAAGGAAGAGTCTAAAGATCTAATAACCATGTCTTTGAGGATTACTTAACCCCCCACAGTCCCCTGGAAGTAGACATTGCGAGTTTGTACCTTAAGGATTACTTTATAAGGATTACTATATACTTTATTACTTTATAAGCACAGTATTCGGAACGGGGAGGTTTTTTGAGGGAGAATAGACCCGAGAATTTTAATGGGAAGGTTTATCTAATGAGGAAGGGTGTTTTTGAGGTTGGGAAGCCGGATAAATAGTTCCGTTGGTCAATTTTCTCAATATATTATTTATTTTTGGAAATACATAACTGATTTTCAAGGGGAGAGTTCTTATTGGGGGGGGGATGATTGCTAGGAGAAATTATTTCAAGAAGAGGAAATAGATTTCGGGGATTATTTGAGAAATAATGAGAAATAAAATTGAATTTATATGAAAGCAAAGATAATTTTCTAGAGGGAATTGTTAAGGGAAAACATTTGGAGAATAGTAATTTAAGCTAGGATGGAACTTAAGACGAACAGAAGCTACTTTTTATAAGAAGGGTTCCGATTTTAGATATCTGTCTGTTTATGCCGAAGTCTCACATTTTGGTCAAAGTCTCATATTCATGTCAAAGTCTCAAATTTGAGGAAGAGTCTGAGGAAATTTCTCTTATTTCCAAAAGAAGAAAAAACCTTAAAAGTCACAAAATCTTAATGAAAATCATATCATCAGATTCAATGAATCATCAGCGCTACTCTACTATAGGGATTTCAAGCTCCTAAATGCCAAATGAATTTTTGTTTGCCAGGACAGAGATTTTTTGCCAGAACATTAATGCATGTTTATTAGCTGTTTGTTTTTGTCTTTTTTTCAACCCAGGGGTAATCATATCGAACCAGAGGTCCTAAAATATTGCAAGAGGACTCATTTGAACGGAAATTATAAGCTCTAGTGCCTTTTTAAAGTGACCATACAAATTGGAAGGCAACTAGTCCCCCCCCCCCATCAAGGCTCCATCTTCCCAATATCATCGATTCAAAATTTAAGGATATTCACTCTATTCATTATATTCAAAAAATTTGTCAACTATGTCTTTGAGGATGACTTAGTCCCCCACAGTCTCTAGAGGAAAGACTACAAGTTATAATTTGTTGCCCACTGTTTATAAATAGTATTGGTTATTGGGAAGTATACAGAAGTTTTCAGGGGAATTTTTCTAATGGGGTTGGGCATGGGAGGGGGTTACATGTGAGGATGATTACATGCTTTATTAAACATACAGTATTACTAAAAAAAACAATCAGAATTAAATAAAAAAACAAGTCTTTTGATCTGAAAAAAAGGAGCAAAATTAAAATTTAAAGCGAGCAGAGCTATTTATGCTAATTAAATGACTATTGTGATTCAGGGGTTATTGATAAGGAACTGAAACAAAATTTGAACTTTAGCGTAAGAGTGAGGTATTGGCGAAGGGTTAAACCCCCTCATATATGTTATAATTCCTGTTAGTATTAAGTTTTAATGCTGCTCCTTACGTTTTTTTTTGAAAAAAAACTTGTTTTTTTTATTCACATTAAATGTTCACGTGACTCCTTTCACTCAATAATGTAAATTTTCAGTTGAATTTTTTTTCTACATAATACTTTAGAAGAAGTCTTTTCAATCTATAGCCTGACAAATTTGATATTAAGACTTGCATTTTATTGAATAATGCTAATTTCTTTTTCACTTTATTTTTTTTTAAGACCCCAGCCCTCTCGCCCTATTTATTTTTATTTTCATTATCTGTGCCTTTTTTGTTACTTCTGACTAGCATTGTCTTTGTGACTTTCAATAATTTTCTTGTCTTTTGTTAAAAAGAATAATATTTTATTGAACATGGATATGAAAATAGTCTTTGAGTTTTTACTTACTTTTTCTCTAGTTTAGTAACCTGTTAATGTTTTATTTTGAATATAAAAGTGACATATTTAGTTCTTACCTATTTATTTATATTGTCGGTGCCTATATAATATTTTTCTATAACATTTTTTACTCTATATGTTCTAAAATGTTATTTTTAAGAATGTAACTTTGAAAATGAAAGTGTTATCCCTCCATTTTCGGATTTATAATTCAGGTACCTTTTTACTTTTCTAATATGCCTTCATAAAATCTTGGAAGAGTTAAAAGGTGGTGGGTAAAAATGAACCTCTTTATGATTAGGCATCCCTAACCCAAGTAACACAGTGAATTTCAAGCCATAATACTTGACACGCAATGATTCATTTGCATGTTATTTGAATTAAAAGTAAGGAGTGACATTCAAACTTAAAACGAACAGAAAGTAGACCTATGTTGCCTGAGTAACGTAAAGTGTTGTGGCAACCTTTGTCCGGCTTCGCCGAATAAAGTGTTGCATGAGCAACACTTTGGTTTTGTTTCTTTGCTATCGGTCAAACGCTGATGTTGTTAGCCTATTGAAGCTTTTAAAACGTTATGTTCAAAGAAGAACGCGATCAGTAATCACATGATCAAAGGCTATTTGTCAGCGTTGAAAAAACAACAACAACAAAAGAATATCGAAAGAAGGGACTAAATTGACTTTGCAGCCAGTTCAACTTTATCCTTTTCAATCGTAGCTATCGTGACGGATCAAAACTTGAAAAATCATCTTATATAATCTAGTTGGTATTACAAAGCTATCCTTAACTTTTCAGAATCAAAATACCATAGATGACACTCTGTTAATTATTGTAAAACTGCCTCGTTGTTTTACGTTATCGTTTTTACCCGTTGCGTAAACACTTAATTCTAGGTTACAGTGAGTATGGGTAGGCTATAACAAATAGAAAAAGTTACAAGCCCCTCTTCACTAAAGATGATTTTAGCCTAACAGACGATTATTACCTAGACGTCCCCTACATGTCTTACCACTGGAACTAATTCGGTCTTACCATCAAATACACTAGAAACAAATAATAGGTACACCAAATAGTGAAATTGGCAAACCCCTTACTGCCGAAGATGATTATGAGGTAACAGCTGACCTTTCCTTACAAGTCCCCGACATGTCTCACAATTGGTATCGGCTTATATTTGGTTTCAGTGTGTACCCTACTACTGAAGTTGTCAACCCCTCGAAACTTTCAAACTAGTATATCCCATGAAGGATTTTTATACCAAAAAATGTATGGGATATACTTTGATCAGCTCATCAAGCGCTATTGATTCCCGTAGAAAAAAAATATATCGGTCTTAGTTCAAAAGTTGATTATTTTTTTTTGCCGCAAGCCAACTTTCTAACGTTACCACTTAGAAAGAAGCAAATGATAAACTCCAAATTCTTTAGCAATGACAGAACTATTAAACTTTAAAATGTACATCTGATAACATTTCTCTACATCAATCCCAAGTCCGAAAAAACAAATGATAAACCCAGGCAAAATCACGGCAGAACTTTCGGACCCTTGGGAAAATGCCGCTTTTTTGCTTCTGTAAATTTTTCTATTTATCACTCAAAGAAGATATATTGGCTATGAGGCAGGGTAACTGCCACATATATTTAACACTTATAGATTTTAGTCCATCTTCAATTTGAAAGTGGTGCTTGCCTGCTTGCCTGCTAGAACGGAGATTTCCACTCGAAAGCAGAAACATTGTTTGATGAAATTAGAGCTTGGCTGCACAACTAGATACTCCTCTCTGACATAGGCTATATAACTCCAATTCACTTCGCACACCATTGGCTCTGGCTCGTGGACAAGCAAATACCATTTTTTATGGCCCCAGGCAAGAGTTCTGTGGAGCTTTCCAAAATTTAATTTCATATTCATCAATCCGGCCAGAGGCCCACACTTTCCGTAATAACTAAACAGTTTAGACCCTCACAAGTTTCCAGAAATAAGCTGAGATCGATGTCATAGGAGAAGAAAAATGCGACAAAACAAAAGTGTTGCTGTCGCAACACAATTTTTCCAAATATGAAAGGGGTTTGCTCTTTCTCGACACCTCGCTCTTTACGCTAAACTTGGACCTTTTTTCCCAACTTTACTTTTTAAAACAATAAAAATTTAGTGTCAAAAGTGATGCGTCGAGAAAGGGACAACCACTTTCATATACGGAATAGTTTCTGTTCGTTTTAAGTTTTAATGTCAATCCTTACTTTCAGTTGAAAAAACCTAATTTCTTTTAATTTGATTTCGGAACGTTTTTGAATTAATACATTTGTTGATTTTGGCTCGCCGTACATGCATAAATAAACAGAATTTGCTTGCTTTTTTTTGGCTTAATGGCTATCTCAAACTTTTGTCTTTTTAAAAACTCTGTCTTTTTGAAACTTTTGATATGATCAGTAACCTGACTATGTAAGAAAAATGAGCTTGGGAGGGGGCCTACTTTCCCTCCAATTGTTTTGGTATTTGTAAGGAATTTTCAATTTTACAATTTACAATTTTACATAGAAAATTACAATTTTCTATGTATTTGTAAGGAGAAGCTTATTTGAAGGACTTAAAAATATTAGCTTACAGATAGAGGTTGTGTAAAGGGGAAGGTTAAATCAGAGACAAAATTGTTTGTTCATTTTAAATTTTGCTCCTTACACTCAGTGATGCATTTTTTTGGCTGATTTTTTTTTTAGTTTATACTTTACAAGAAGTGGATTTACTATATAGCCTGAAAACGACAAAGATTACCACTTTATTTAAAAGTGCTAATCTCCTATTCTCTCTTGTAGACCCTACTCTATATCTCTCTGCCTCTTTTTTCTTTTTCCTATTCTTAGTCCCTTTGCTATCTCTGTCTTTTTCGTTACTTCTAAATGACCCTGTTTTTGTGTCTTTCAATAGCTTCTAAGACAATATTTGGTCGTACGTGGATATAAAAGTGATATATAAAGATTTTAACTAGTTGTTCAACAGAATAGAAGCCGATTTTATACAATCTATATTTTATGGCACATGGTAACTACTAAGTGCCAAACAACGATCGTAAATTTTGTCGGTTGGTCTGTCGGTCTGCCTGTCTGTCTGTCTTGGTTTTGCTAGTTTAGGCACTTGCAGGTAAGCTAGGACAATGAAATTCTGCAGGTATATCAGGAACCAGACCAGATTAAATTAATAATTGGTGTTTTTCTAATACGACTATCTGGGGGTGGGGGCGCTGGGACGGTTAAATCAGAGAAATAAAAAATGACTTTTTTTAATTTACGAACGGGTGATTGGATCTAAATAAAATTTGAAGTTTATAAGGATAGTTTGTCTCAGATCTCTTATTTCAAACCACGACCGGATCCAGTGACATCTGGGGAGCTGGGGGGGGTCCAAAAATCTTGGAAAACCCTTAGAGTGGATGGGTCAGGACGAAACTTGGTGAGAAAGACAAACAGGAGTCCTAGAAATCTTCGAAAACTCTTAACGCAGAGAGACCAGGAAGAAACTTGGTGGGAAAAATAAGCACAGCTTTAAGATACGAGACTGACATAGCAGTGCTGGATCCACTCTCTTTGGTAGAGTTTGGGGGGAGTAATTCGCAAAAATTAGAAAAAATATGAGGCATTTGTAACTTACCAACGGGTGATCAGATCTTAATGAAATGTAACATTTATAATTATATTATGCGCATTTTAAATTCTGACTAGACCCGGTGATATTGGGCCAATTTGAGGCGTGAACTAAAATTCTTAGAAAACGTGAAAATTGAGGCATCTTCATCTTTTGAAAGGGTGATCTGATCGTAAAACTTGATATGTAGAAGTATCTTGTGTCAAAGATACTCTATTTTCAATTCGAATCGGACCAGAGGACATAGGGGGTGGGAGGGGAGAAACAGGAGTATTAGAAACTGGGAATCTTGGAAAACGCTTATATTGAAGAGATCTGGATGAAATTTCATGCGAAGAATAAGCACAAGTTATAGATACATGATTAACATAATTGGAACAGATCTGCTCTCTTTGGGGGAGCTGTGGTGTGTTAATTTGGAAAAATTTGAAAAATTTAGGTAATTTTAAATTAAGAAGAGGTGACCAGATCTTAATGAAATTTGATATTTAGAAGGAACTCATGTCTCAGAGCTCTTATTTCAAATCCCTACCAGCTCTTGTCATTGTGGGGACTTGGAGGGGGAAACCTGAAATCTTGTAAAACACAGAGTGAAGAAATCGGGATGAAACTTGGTGGGTAGAATAAGCAAATGTCGTAGATAAGTGACTGACGTAACTGCATTGGATCCACTCTCTTTTGAGGAGTTAGGATATCGGGTTCGGTGCTTTAGCGAGTTTGGGGCTTCTGGACGGGCTAGGACGATGAAAAATAATAGGCGTGTTAGGGAGCTGCATAAATTGACTTGATAAAGTCGTTTTCTACGATTCGACCATCTGGGTGGCTGAAGCGGGAGAAAAAATAGAAAAAAGATTTATTTATAACTCACGAATGGGTGATGGGATCATAATGAATTTTCATATTTAAAAGAATCTTTTTACTCAGAATTCTTATTTTAAATTCCCAACTGGCATTATGCCTCTGATTTTTGTTTTAAATCAATATATTGAATCTTAGAATTTTGCTAAGGTTTATACCATATGAGCTATTGGCTTTTGGCTCTTCCGGCCTCGTAACAAGTGCCATATGAGCTCTGAGCTCTTGTTGAATATTAAAGTGATATCTTGAGTTTTTACCTATTAGTTGTATCGTTTAGAAGCCAGTTTATATAAAAAAATAATTTTTCTATATTAGTTTTCACTCTAAAGGTGCTAAAACATGACTTAAAGGAATATAAACTTCTTAGAAAAAGTATTAACCTTCCATCTTTTAATCTATTATTCGGGTATCTTTTTTACTTTTTCAAAGTAATATCCTAAAATCTAAAAAGATAAAAAAAGTGAGTTAAAATTATTCTTGCCCAAACATGCTCAGAGTAACTTTAAAAAAAAAATTATCTTCAATCCTTGCCATTTATTTCACTTTAGAAGTCCTGTATTACACCCTCAGCTGAATAAGAATATCCTCTATATGCTGAATGCCCTAAAATATTCTTAGTACAACTCCTGAAGATCAGAATGAGGCAAACAGGGTGAGCTTTTTCTCTATACATGACTCACTCTACCCTCTAAATGAAAGGTTCGTTGTAGCGTCGATTAATTTTTCTAAAACTACATGGATTCTCCTCCCTCAAACGTGCGCTCACACTCATTATGGCAGACCCTAAGGTAATCCAATAATCTAAAGGAGGAATGCTAAGAACCGAGTAGTTGAGAAAGAGTTGCATCAGGCGTGGCACTTCCATCTGGAACTTTATTCATGGGGACTTTTTTCCAGAATATTCTTTTTGTGACTACTTAAAAAGAATATAGAACAGACATTTAAAACCTCAAGGTTTAAAAACCAGGGAATCAAATAGTGGCATGTCAGATACCTTTCTTTAAGTACCTGAAGCCATGAATATATGAATAAAATGTGCACTTTCTTCATAAAAGTGAAAATTATATTCACTATAAAATTAAGTAATTAATGTAGTAGCTTATTAAGTAATTAATTAGACTCTGTTGATTTTGTTTTAAAATAATATATAAAAATAAATCTTGGAGCGTCAAGGTAATGGCTTGTAGTTCATCGTACAGGTGGAGTAAGGGATGACTGATCCTCAAGAAGTTTCCATTTAATCAAAGATTTTCAAATATTCTTGGATTTTACGATTTTGAAAACGTGGATTTTATGATATTATTTTAAAAAAGTAAGAAAGGTACCCAAATAATTGATCACAAGATGGAAAGTTAATACTTAAATTCGAAGTTACATTCTTTTAAATCATTTCTTAGAACCTAAATACTAAAAACTAATATAGAAAACTTAACATATATAAAAACTGGTTTCTAAATAATATAACAAAGAGGCAAAAACCCAAGATATCACTATCATATCCAAAATATATATTCTACAAAACGGGTTTCTAAACTATAGAACAACTAGTTAAAAACTTTAGATATCACCTTTAAATATCCATGTACGACAAAATGCTTTTTTTTTTTAAAAAAGGAAAATAAATTATTGACAGTCACAAAGACAAGTTTATTCATAGGTAACAAAAGAAAAACTCAGATAGCATTCAAACAAAACAAAAAGTTACTTTATAAATATATTTTTTGTGGACGGGGGAGGGGATGATTTTTCAGTTGGGAGCCTAGAATGGAGAATTTTTCCATTGAGGAATTTTCTCATGGAGGAAGAGAATTTTCTTGGTAGAACAGCCAGGTAACTATTTATCACTTTTCCAAATATAGTATTTGTTATTTCGAAATGTAAGACCAATTTTCAAATGGGGAGTCCTTATGGAGTGGAATTTTACTGGGATAATTTTATTCAAGAAGGATGACGAGATTCCTGGGATTATATAAGAAACAATAAGAATTATAATAAAACTTATAAGAAACTAAAGAGAATTTCTTGGAGGGAATTGTAAAGGGGAAATTTTCTCTGAAGATGGAATGGTTCAGAGGAAACTTTAAGAGGATAAGAGGAATTTGAGCTATGATGTACTTTTTGTCTACCCTAATAACATTTAAACGTAAAGAATTCTTAGGGGAAATGGGGGGGGGGCGAGAATTTTCAAGGAGAAGGTGAGACTGAATATACTAGGGGGGAATATATTTAGGGGGTCAATATTTGAATTATTTATCTATATTGATTTATTAAAATCTATTTTGAATAATATTTAGGGGGTCAATTACTTTAATATATATTATTTAGTGGGTCAATTCAAAGATTTATTTATCTAGGGTTGGTCAACAATCGTTTTCAAAAATATTAACAGCTAGGTTATTTTTTGATGAGTTGAATATAGCTGGACGCATGTTGAACTTAACTGGAAAAGTTGAATTTAACTGAGGTTATGTTGAATTTAACTGGGAACATATTGAATTTAAGTGGCGACATTTATTATTTAACAGGGGATATATGAAATCTATCTTGGATTATGTTGAATTTAACAAGGAAAGTATAATTTAGCTGGTGACATGTTGAATTTAACTGGGTACATGTTGAATTTACTCGGTACATGTTGAATATAACTGGGGATATGTTGAACTTAAATGATGAAATGTTTAATTTAACTTTGGACACGTTGAACTTAACTGGGGACATGTTGAATTTACTGGTTGATTTTAATTGACATGTTGTTGAATTTAACTGAAATGAATTTGACTTGTTGAATTTACAGTTGAATTTAACTGGGGACAAGTTGAACTTAAGTGGGGACAAGTTGAATTTAACTGCACATATTTTGAATATAATTAGGGACATGTTGAATTTAACTGAGCACTGGTTGAATTTAACAGGACATATATTGAATTTAATTGGGGAAAAGTTTAATTTTACTGATGACATGTTGAATTTACTAGGGATATGTTGAATTTAACTGGGGACAAGTTGAATTAAACTGGGGACAAGTTTAACTTAACTGCAAATATTTTGAAATTAACTGGGGACAGATTGAATTTAACTGGAGACATGTTGAATTTAACTTTGGTCATGTTTAATCTAACTGGGCACAATTTGAATTTAACTCGAACAAGTTGAATTTAACTGGGGATACGTTTAAAGTAACTTGGGAAATGTTGCATTTAACAGGCGACACGTTAAATTTAACTGGGAAAATGTTGAACTTAATTGGGGACATGTTGAATTTAATTGGGGACAAGTTAAATAAAGCTGGACGCATGATGAACTTAACTGGAAATGTTGAATCTGAATGAGGCTATGTTAAATTTAACTGGGGATATGTTTAATTTAAGGGGCGACATGTTTTACTTAACAGGGAATATATTAAATCTATCATGGGTTATGTTGAATTTAACTTGGGATATGTTGAATAAAGCTGGTAACATAGTGAATTTAACTGGGGACATGTTGAATTTTCTGCGGACATGTTGAATTTAACTGGAGACATGTTGAATTTACTGGGTACATGTTAAATGTAACTGGGGATATATTGAATTTAATTAGTGACATGTTGAATTTAACTTTGGAGGAGTTGAATTTAACTAGAAAAACATTGAATTTAGCTTGAGACACGTTGAATTTAACTGGGGACATTTTCTATTTAAATTAGAAAATGTTGAATTTAATATGGTTATAAATTGAACTTAATTGGGGAAATGTTGAATTTAACTGGTGATATATTGAATTTAACTGGGGAAAACTTTAAGTAAACAAGGGGACAAATTTAAATTAACTACACATTTTTTTTCATTTAACTGGGGACATGTTATATTTAAGTTGGACATTTTGCATTTAACTGTGGACAAGTTTAATTTAACTGGAAACTTAATGAATTTAACTGGAGAAATGTTTCGTTTAACTAGAGACATGTTTAATTTATCTGGGGACATGTTGAATTTAACTGGGTACAAGTTTGATTTAACTGGAGACTTGTTGAGTTTAACTGGAAACATGTTGGATTTAATTGGGGACAAGTTGAATTTAGCTAAAGATATCTTAAATTTAACTGTGGACATTTTGAACTTAACTGGAAGAAGTCGATATTAACTGGGGCTATGTTGAATTTAGCTGGGGACATATTGTCTTGAAATGGGGACATATTGAATATATCTGGGGATATATTGAATTTAACTAGGGACATGTTGAATTTACCTGGGGACATATTGAATTTAAATTGGGCATGTTGAATTTAAAGGGGACATTTTGAATTTAACTGGGAACATGTTGAATTTAGCTGGGAACATATAAGATTTACTGGAGACATGTTAAATTTAACTTGAGACATGTTGAATTAAAATGGGAACAAGTTAAATTCAACTGTGGACAAGTTGAAATTAACTGAAAAAGTTGAATATAACTGGTGCTATGTTAAATTTAATTGTGGACATGTTGAATTTAACTGGGGACATGTTGAATTTAACTGAGGACATATTGAATTTAACTGGGGACAAGTTAAATTAAATTGGAAAATAGTTGAATTTAACTTGACACATGTTTAATTTAATTGGGGACATGTTGAAACTAACTGGGGACTTGTTGCACTTAACTAGGGACATGTTTGATTTATCTGGGGACATGTTGAATTTAACTCGAACAAGTTGAATTTAACTGTGAATATTTTGAATGTAACTGGGGAAATGTTGCATTTAACTGTGGACATGTTGAATTTAACTGGGGAGATATTGAATCTATCTGGGGATAAGCAGAGTTTAACTAGCTGGGTATATGGTGAATTTAACTTGGGACTTGTTGAATTTACTGGGGATGTTACATGCTGAATGTAACTGGATATATGTTGAATTTAAATGATGAGATGCTGAATTTAACTGGAACAAGTTGAAATTAACGTAAATGGAGAAATGTTGCATCTAACTGGGAAAACTTTGAATTTAATTGGGGACTTGTTAGATTTAACTGGGTACAAGTTTAATTTAACTGGGATAAGTTGAATTTAGCTGGAGATATGTTGAATTTAACTGGACACATATTGAACTTAGCTTGAAAAGTTGAATTCAACTGGGGCTATGTTCAATTTAACCAGGAATATGTTGAAATTAACTGGGAACATGTTTAATTTAACTACGGACAAGTGGAATTTAGCTGGAGTTATGTTGAAAATAACTTAAGACAAGTTGAACTTAACTAGAAAAAGTTGAATTTAATTGGGGTCATGTTGAGTTTAACTGGGGACATGTTGAATTTAACGGGGGACATGTTGTATTCAACTGGGGACATATTGATCTTACCTAGGGACATCTTTGAATTTAACTGGGAACATGTTTTATTTAATTGGGAACATACAGAATTTACTGGAGACATGTTGACTTTAACTGGAGGCATAATGAACTTAACCGGTAAAGTTGAATTTAACTGGGGCAATGTCGAATTTAACTGGGAACAAATTGAATTTAAATGCAGACTTGTTGTATTTAACTGGGGACATATTGGATTCATCTGGGGATATGTTGAATCTAACTAGAGAAAAAATGAATTTAACTGGGGTCATGTTGTTTTCAACTAGGGATATGTTGAACTTAACTGGGGATATGTTTAATTTAACTGGGGACATGCTGTATTTAACTGGGGACATGTTGAATTTAACAGGACACATATTAAATATAACTTGGGACTTGTTGAGTTTAATTGGTGACATGTTGAATTTACTGGGGATATGTTTTTTTAACTTGGTATATGTTGAATTAAACTTGGAACATGTTGAATTTAACAGGGAACATATTTAATTTAACTTTCGACATGTGAATTTAACTGGTGACATATTGAATTTACTGGAGAAATTTTGAACTTTAATGGAGAAATGTTGAATTTAACATGAACAAGTTGAATATGACAGGGGATATTTTAATGTACCTTGGGATATGTTATATTTAACAGGGGACATTTTGAATTTAACTGGGGATATATTAAATCTATCTAGGGATATATTAAATCTATCTGGGGATATATTGAATTTAACTCTGAGCTCTGACTTCTGTTCTTTATTTAACAATAAAATTCATAAGCAAAAAATTATATATAAACAAAATCGAAAAACAAATTGAGTCACCCAACTTAATATTCCCCCAAAATGACAAGCTAGGCAGGGGTAGTACATGCTTTCACCCACTCAATTAAATATCCAACTCAAATCCAGAGATATCAACTCCAAGGGAAAAAGGAATATATAAGAAAAAGAACAAAAAAAAAGCAAACAAAACAAATTATTTACTAGCTAGAAAATCTCTAACTTAATTTTTGAACATACAAAACGAGTGGCAGCTTCGTAAGAACTCTGGGAGCCTGTTCCAGATCATGTTGCAAGCTGTCAGAGGGTTGAGGTCAGACCTCAACGACGGTGTGAAGAACCAGGAAATTGTTGGAAGTGTGGAGATGATAAGTCAATTGATCAGAAACAAAAGATAGATTATTACATAGGACAGCAGAAAGATGGCTGTGTAACTGTAAAAAAAAATAAAGAAGAACAAGAAAGAAAATAGAGAGATTTCAAATCAAGCAAGGGTTGGGTTTAAGTGAAAATTGGCTAGTTTCCTGAATAAAAGTCCTTGCTTTATAATAAAGTCTTGAAAGTGGCTTCAGAGACTAGAGAAAAGTTGACATCCAAATAAAAGAAAAATATGAAACATAAGACGGAGCTAGGCTGCAGAACAAGATTCTAAGAATAAACCTTGGAAATATATATTTGAGCTTTTTAAGGATTTCTGAGACTCCTGGAAACTTTCATTTTAATCAGGTCAATATGACGCTTGAATGAAAGATTCTCGTCAAGCAAGACGCCTAGGAATCGAACGTAACGATCCTTATGTCTACTTAAAGAACCTCTTGATACATTTATTTCCTTTAAGTCAGGGCAAGCCTTTGAGACTCTGAAGAAAATATGTAAACATAACTTTCCGACATTTAAAGCAAGATAAGTTACATCAAACCACTGGATAATTCATTCAAAAAGGGCTATCATCCTTGAACGAACATCAGACTCAGTTCTACCAGTTGTCCCAAGAGTACTGTCATCAGCAAAAGCAATAAGTGTATCCGGCAAGGTCAAACTCTTGACACAGTTAATGACAGATACTGGTTGACAAATACGACAGCAAATGGTATTTTTTAAATTTTTAACTGCATTAATAAGGTCATTGACGTAGATAAAAAAGAGTATCAGCCCAATGACAGATCCTTTTGAAACGCCAATTTCTATTCTAGAAGGATTATAAAAGTCTGAATGAACTGAGATGACTCGACCAGATATGTATGATAGAATCCATGAATATGCATTCCCTTTTATACCAATATGGGACAGTTTCAAAAGAAGAATCTTGTGTGTTAATGAGTCAAACGCTATACGAACATCAAGAAAAAGAGTAGCAGGTATCAAACCGGAGTCAAGAGCTGAATTTAAATAGTTCAAGAGAGTTTCACATGCAGGCTCAGTTGAGTGCTTCGCCCTAAAACCAAACTGAAAATCCTGAAAAAGGTGTTTAGAATTCAGAACATCAAGAAGTTGAGAAAGTAGAGCATTTTAAAAAATTTGATATGAGATATGGGACGATAATTTGCAGGATCATTATTTGATCCACCTTTAAAAAAGATGATAACGCGTGCACGCTTTAGAGCACTTGGGAGGACACGATTTTCAAAATAAAGATTGACAAGTCTTGAGAGGACACGCACAATGACAGAAAAAATGAATTTGACAACCTTAGTCGGAACACGGTCTGGTCCAGAGGATGAAGAACTCCCTCAAACAATTGATAATTCTGGCTATTTTAGCTTCAGAGACAGTTTCCAATGCCATTGATTTAGGACAAGGTTGTCCGAAATACAAGACCCGAAATCAGGTAGAGAAGAAAAAGGACAGATGAGGCTGTAATTTTATAGGAAGTAATAAAACAATAGGAAGTGAAAGCATTTTGAACTTTTAGCTCACCCTCTACGTTTGCCGTCAATCACAAAGCTTTAAGGGACATAAGGCGGCAGAAAAGATGGCCTGATAACAGAATTGATTACTTGCCATGTCTTCCTATTGTCTTTACCGAACGCTGAGAATTTCTTATGATAAAATAATAATTTAGCCTTGCGGCAAAGCAAATTGTAAACTCTTTAATAAGTTTTGAAAAGTTGAAGCCGAGAATCATGCAAAAATGGCTTTGAGCACCTGTAAGCCTTCCAAAGATAATTTTTCTTCCTCCAACTTTTAAGGAGTCCAGGAGTCATCCAAGGATTCAAAGGGGTTGTTGTTTTCGATGCTGGATTCGTATGGGTTGCATCACATGTATCAAAGATAATATCTTTCAAAGAATCATAAAATGAATTAAACAAAGAATCTATGTCAGATTCATTTTCAGAAATACTCCACGAACGATCTGCCAACCCAAAGAATATACAAGCCCTGATCATTAAATTTTCAAGAGGAAAAACCAGCTTCTTGAATCCTCCATGGCAACGATTCGGAAAAATCTTATGCGGAAAAACCAAAAATTTTAAAGATGAAATAGTCACTCACCCAAGTAGGAGATATCCCCTTATTAGAGTCAGACAAATAAAAAACAAACAAAAAACCGTGATCCATCATGTAAAACTCACTACCCAGCTGGGCATCTTCAAAACAATGACAAGTGGACAGCAACTAGGCAAACAGAACGATGAGCTTATTTTTTGAGAAAAAAGAAACTGAAACAGAAAAAATAAAGGCCAAAAACAGAAAACTTGAATAAGAGAGAAACTTGTATACAAAATAAAAAAACAACAAAACATAACTAAATCTCCCAATCTAGGAGAAAAATTTATCTATCATAACTGACGAAAAGAAAAAAAACTAACAAACATCAAACAAATCACTAAAAAAATCTAACAAATAACACCTATTACTCATCACCTCTGACTATCACAGCGGGGGAGGGAGCCAGAGAGGTCGTATAGCTAGATAGTTAAAAGGGATCAAAACACGAGTCCCCAATTCGCAACCAAGTCTTATTCTTTGAAGACTTTTTCACATCAATCCATAAACTAGTCCTTTTCGTTATTACTTGCGTTTCAGCAACTTCTGTTGAAGTGTCTGATGATGTACGCGGATTATAGCCGATAGATAGCAGTTCTAAATAGGGACATATTGAATTTAACTTAGGAGATATTGAACTTAAATAGAAAAATGATGAACATTTAAATAGAAAAATTTAACAGGGCACATACTAAATTTAATTGGGTACATGCTGAATTAAACTTTTGACATGTTGAATTTACTGGAGATATGTTGAACTTAAATGGAAAAACGTTGAATTTAACTGGGGAAAAGTTGAATTGAACTTGGGACAAGTTGAAATTAACTGGACACATGTTTAATTTAATTGGGGACATGTTGAATTTAGTGAGGACATGTTGAATTTATTAGGGCACATGTTGAATTTAACTGGGGATATGTTGAATTTAACTGGTAACCTGTGGAAATTACTGGGGTCGTGTTGAACTTAAATGGAGAAATGTTTAATTTAACTGGGTACAAGTTGAATCTAACCGGGGAAACATTTAATTTAACTGGGGAAATGTTGTATTTAACTAGATATATGTTGAATTTAACTGCATCCATGTTGTATTTAGTGGGGACATGTTGAATTTAACAGGGAGCATATTGAATTTTACTGGAGACATATTGAATTTAACTGGTGACATGTGGAATTTAATGGGGACGTGTTGAACTTATATGGAGAAATGTTGGATTTAACTGGGGACAAGTTGAATTTAACTGGGGAAATGTTTAATTTAATTAGGGAAATGTTGTTATTAACCGGGGATATGTTGAATATAACTGGGGACATTTTATTTTTAACTGGGAATATGTTTAATGTAACTGAGGAAATGTTGCATTTAACTTGACACATGTTTAATTTAACTGGAGACATGTTGAATTTAGTGGGGAAATGTTGAATTTAACAGGGCACATATTGAATTTAGCAGAGGACATTTTGAATTTAACTGGCGACGTGTGGAATTTACTGGGGACGTGTTAAACTTAAATGGAGAAATGTTGAAAACATGTTGCATTTAGCAAGAGACATGTTTAATTTATCTGGGGACAAGTTGAATTTAACTGGGACAAGTTAAATTTAACTGGAGATATTTGTATTGTAACTGGGGAAATGTTGCATTTAACTGGGGACATGTTGAATTTAGCTGGAGATATATTAAACCTATCTGGAGATATGTTGAATTTAACTCGGTACATGTTGAATTTAGATGGGGTCATGGTGATTTTAACTGGAGACAGACTGAATTTAAAATGAACATGTTGAATAAAACTGGATATATGTCGAATGTAAATAATGAGATGTTGAATTTAACTGGGGACTAGTTGAAATCAACTGGAGACATTTTAGATTAACTAGAGACATGTTGAATTTAACTGGTGACGTGTTATTTTTTAACTGGGGACGTGTTTAATATAACTGGAGACTTGTTGAATGTACCTGGGAACATATTGAATTTAACAGTGCACATATTGAATTAAGTTGGGGAAATGTTGAATTTAACTGGCGAAATGTTAAATTTACTGGTTGAATCTAATGACATGTTGTTGAATTTAACTGAAACGAATCTGATATGTTGTATTTACAGTTGTATTTAACTGGGGACAAGTTTAATTAAACAGGGGACGAGTATATTTTAACTGGAAACATGTTGAATTTAAGAGGTTACATTTTGAATTTAATTTGGGAAAAGCTTGATTTTACTGATTACACGTTGAATTTACTGGGGAAATGTCGGATTTAACTGGGGACAAATTTAATTTAACTTTTCATACTTTGAATTCAACTAGGGAAATGTTGAATTTAACTGGAGACATGTTTAATTTAACTGGGGACATGTTTAATTTATCTGGATATTTGTTGAATTTAACTGTGGACAAATTGAATTTAACTGCTCATATTTTGAATTCAACTAGGGACATGTTGAATTTAACTGGGGACTTGTTTAATTTATCTGAGGACTTGTTGAATTTAACTGAAAAATGTTGAATCTACCTGGGAATATGTTTAATGTAACTGGGTAAATGTCAGATTTAACTAGGAACATGTTGAATTTAACGGGGGAAATATTGAATTTAATTGGGGAAATGTTGAATTTAACTGATGACATGTTGAATTTACTGGGGACATGTTAAATCTAACGAGGGGTGGGTTTAATTTAAGTGGGACAAGTTGAATTAAGCCACGGGACAATTTGAATTTAACTTGGCATTTTTTGAATATAACTGGGGCCATGTTGAATTTAACTGGGGACATATTGCATTTAACTGTGGAAATGTTTAATTTAACTGGGGGCTTGTTGAACTTAACTTGAAAAATGTTGCTTTTAACTAGGAAAATGTTTGATTTATCTGTGAAGCTGTTGAATTTAACTGGAACAAGTTAATTTCACAGGGGATATATTTATTGTAACTAGGGACATATTCAATCCATCTGGGGATACGTTGAATTTAACTAGGGATGAGTTAAATTTAGCTGGAGACATGGTTAATTTAACTGGGTTGACATGTTGAATTTACTGGTGATATGTTGAATTTAACTGGTGATATGTTGAATTTAACTGGGGAATTGTTGAATTTAACTGGGGATATGTTGAATTTAAATGGGGAAATGCTGAATTTAACTGGTGACATGTTGTATTTACGGGGGACATGTTAAATTTAAACAGGGACTGGTTGAATTTAACTGGGGACAAGTTGAATCAAACAAGGGGACAATTTGAATTTAACTGCACATTTTTGAATTAACTGGGAACATAATGAATTTAACTGGGAAAATGTTGCCTTTAACTGTGGACATATTAAATTTAACTGGGGACTTGCTGAATTTAACTTGAGAAATGTTGCATTTAACTAGGGATATGTTTGATTTATCAGGATATGTTTTGATTTAAATGGAACAAGTTGAATTTCACTGGGGATATATTTATTGTAACTGGGGCCATATTGAATCCATCTGGGGATGCGTTGAATTTAACTAGGGATGAGTTGAATTTAGCTGGGGACATGGTTAATTTAACTGGGCTGAAATTTCGAATTTACTGCAGACATGTTGAATTCAACTGGGGACCTGTTGAATTTACTGGGGACAAGTTGAATTTAGCTGGAGATATGTTGAATTTAATTTTAGAAATGCTGAACTTAACCGAAAAAGTTGAATTCAACCGGTGTTATGTTGAATTTAACTGGGGACATGTTTAATTTAACTGGGGACATGTTATCTTCAACTGGGGACGTATTAAATTTATCTGGGGATAGGTTGAATTTAACTGGGGACATGTTAAATTTTATTGGGACATGTTGAATTCAACTGGGAACATGTTGAATTTAATGGGAACATGTAAGATTTACTAGGGACATGTTGAATTTACTAGGGACGTGTTAAATCTAATCGGAGTTGACAATTAAACTAATTAAATAAAATAAAACTAATTGACGCGATCCCTAATGATTCTTAAAATAAATCTAAAACTTCTAATTTCTAACGAAGGTGCCCCATATAAAGTTAATACGACCGCCCATTCCATAAGAACCTAATTTACCCTCATGGTTTAACCTATAACCCTATTCCAACAACTCTGAGGGGGGGATTCTGTAACCTCTAATGACATTATTGTATACGATTCGGACTATTTTGAACGAATTCGACACCTCATAATATCAACCAGATCCTTTTGGTGAGAATAAGGGTTGAGGGGGAGGGCTAAAAACCCTCTATTACTTTTGACGCTTAAAAAGGAAAAATAAATTTCAAATTTGCAACCAAACGAGTTTGTTCTAAAGTTAAACAACCGTCCGTTCCATAAGAACATTAGATGAACGCGCAATAACTTACAACCCGACGACTCTGTTGGTTTGTATCAACCCCAAAAGCCTTTGTTATATGATCTTTGGACTATTAAAAAAAAACGAATGTCTCAAAATTTTTATTCGACGTCTTTTGGGAAAATACGACGTGTGTGTGGGGGGAGGGTGAACTTGACTGGAAAAATTTGAATTTAACTGGGGCTATGTTGAATTTAACTGGGGACATGTTTACTTTAACTGGAGACATGTTGAACATATCTGGAAAAAATGAATTTAACTGTGGCTATGTTTAATGTAACTGGGGACATGTTGAATTTAATTGGAGACATGTCGTATTTGACTGGGGACATATTTAATTTATCTGAAGATGTGTTGAAACTAACTAGGAAAATGTTGAATTTAGCTGGGGTCATGTTGTATTTTACTGGGGACATGTTGAAATTAACCTGGGACATGTTGTCTTTAACTGGGGATATGTTTGTAACTGTGGATTTTTGCATTTTACATTTTAAATGTTTACATTTTAACATTTTATATGTTGCATTTTACTTGAAAAATGTTGAATTTAGCTGGGAACATTTTGAATTTAACTGAAGTTGTGTTTAATTTAACTGTGGACATGTTGAATTTAGCTGGGGACAAGTTGAATTTAGCTGGAGATATATTGAATTTAACTGGAGTCACATTGAATTTTTCTGGAAAAAGTTAAATTTAACTGGAGCTCTATTGAATTTAACTGGGGATATGTTTTATTTAACTGGGGACATATTGAATTTCTTTGGGGATATGTTGAATTTAACTGGTAAAATGTTGAATTTAACTGGGGATATGTTGAATTCTACTGGGTTCAAGTTGAATTTAACTGGAATCATGTTGAATTTACTGGGGACATGTTGAATGTAAATGGGGATATGTTGAATTTAAATGGGGACCTGTTGAATTTAACTGGGGACAAGCTGAGTTTAAATGAAGAAATGATGAATCTAACTGAGGACATGTTGAATTTAATAGGGACATATTGTTTTTAACTGGGGATGCGTTTAATTTAATTGGGGATATGTTAAATTTAACTAGGAAGATGTTTAATTTAAAAAGAGATCATATTGAATTTAAATGGGGATCTCTTGAATTTAACTGGGGACAAGCTGAGTTTAACTGGAAAAATGATGAATTTAACTGAATACATGTTGAATTTAATGGGACATATTGTTTTTAACTGGGGATGTGTTGAATTTAATTGGGTTTGTGTTGAATTTAACTGGGAACATGTTGAATTTAACAGGGCACATATTGAATTTAACAGGGCACATGTTAAATTTAACTGGTGACATGTTGAATATACTGGTGACATGTTGAACCTAAATGGAGACATGTTGAATTTAACTTGGGAAATGCTGAGTTTCACTAGGGACATGCTTAATTTATCTGGGGACATGCTGAATTTAACTTGAACAAGTTGAATTTAACTGGGGCATTTTTAATACAACTGGGGAAATGTAGCATCTAACTTGGGACATGTTGAATTTAAATTGGGGATATATTGAACCTATACGGGTATGTGTTGAATCTAACTACGGACATATTTAATTTAACTGTTGAACTGTTGAACGCAAATGCAGACATGTTTAATTCAATTGGGGACAAGATGAATTAAACTGGGGACAATTTGAATTTAACTGGACACTTGTTTAACTTAACTGGGAACATGTTGAATTGAACTTGAGACATGTTGCATTTAACTAGGGAAATGCTTAATTTAACAGGGGACATGTTGAATTTAACCAAAGAAGTTGAATTTAACTGGGGATATTTTTAATGTAATAGAGGAAATGTTACATTTAATTGGGGACATGTTGAAATTAACTGGGGATATATTGAATGTATCCGGGGATTTGTTAAATTTAACCAGGTACGTGTTGAATTTAGCTGGGGATATGGTGAATGTAACTGGGGACATGTTGAATTTACCGAGGACATGTTGAAGTTCAATATAAAATTAACTAAACATGTCCACTAAACATGTCCACAGTTAAATACAACATGTCCCCAGTTAAATTCGCCATGTCCCCAACTAAAATCAGCATGTCCATAGTTAAATTCAACATATTCCCAGATAGATTCAATATATCCCCAGGTACAGTCAACACGTCCCCAGTTAAATATAAAATTTCCCCAGTTACATTAAAAATATCCAAAGTTAAATTCAACTTGTTCCAGTTAAAATCAACATTTCCCTAGATAAATTAAACATGTCTCTAGTTAAACGCAAGAGGTCTTCAGTTAAACTCAACATATCCTCAGTTAAATTAATCATGTATCCAGTTAAATTCATTTTGTCCCTAGTTTAATTCAATTTGTCCCCAGTTAAATTAAACATGTCTCCATTTAACTTCTACATGTCCCCAGTTCAATTCAATATATGCCCTGTTAAATTCAACATGTCTCCAGCTAAATTTGGCATGTCTATAGCTAAATATAACTTAAACCAGATAGATTCAATATATCCCAAGGTAAATTAAATATGTCCCCAATTAAATGCAAAATTTCCCCAGTTACATTAAAAATATCCCAAGTTAAATTCAACTTGTTCCAGTTGAATTCAACATGTCCCTAGATAAATTAAACATGTCCCTAGTTAAAATAAACATGTCTACAGTTAAACTCAACATGTCCCCGGTTATATTAAACATGTGTCCAGTTAAATTCATTTTGTCCCAGGTTTGATTAAACTTGTCCCCAGTTAAATTCAACATGTGTCCCGTTAAATTGATTTTGTCCCCAGTTTGATTCAACTTTTCACAGGTTAAATTCAACATGTCTCTAGTTAATTCAACATGTCCCCAGTTAAATTCAATATATACACTTTCAAACTAAACATGTTTCCAGTTAAATTCAACATGTCCCTACTTAAATTAAACTTGTCCACAGCTAAAAAAAAATCAAGTCCCCATTAAATTCAACATGTCCACAATTAAATTCAACATGTCTACATTTAAAATCAGCTTGTCCCAGTTAGATTCAATATATCTCCATTTAAGTTCAATATGTCCCCAGTTAAATTAAATATATGGCCTGTTAAATTCAACATGTTCCCAGTTAAATGCACCATTTGAACAGTTACATTAAACAAATCCCCAGTTAATTCTACTTGTTCCAGTTAAATTAAACATGTCCTCAGTATATTCAACTTTTCCCAAGTTAAATTCAACATATCCCTAGTTAAATGCAACAGGTTCCCAATTAAAGTCAACAAGTCCCTGGTTAAAAGCAAAATTTCCCCAGTTACATTAAACTTATCCCAAGTTAAATTCAACTTATTCCAGTCAAATCCAACAAGTGCCCAGTTAAATTAAACACGTCGAAAGTTAAATACACATAATCCCCAGTAGAATTCAAAATATTTGCAGTTTAATTCAACTTGTCGCCAGTTTAATTCAACTTGTCCCCAATTGAGTTCAACCATCCCCGGTTAAATTCAACATATCCCCAATGAAATTCAATATTTGCCCTGTTAAATTAAACATGTCCCCAGTTCAATACAACATTTCTCCAGTTAAATTTAACATGTTTTCAGTTAAATTCAACTTTTCCCAAGGTCAATTCAACATGTCGCTATTTAAATTCAACATATCCCCAATTACATTCAATATATTCCCAGTAAATTCAAGATGTTCCAAGCTAAATTCAGCATGTTCAAAGTTAAATTCAACATAACCCAGATAGATTCAATATATCCCAAGGTAAATTAAACATAACCCCAGTTAAATGTAAAGTTTCCCCAGTTACATTAAAAATATCCCAAGTTAAATTCAACTTGTTCCAGTTAAATTCAACATGTCCCTAGATAAATTAAACATATCCCTAGTTAAACGCAACTGATCTCTATATAATTCAATATATTCCCATTTAAATTAATCTTGTGGCCAGTTCAATTCATTTTGTCCCCAGTTTAATTCAATTTGTCCCTAATTAAATTCAACATGTTTCCATTTAAGTTCAACATACCCCCAGTTACATTCAATATATGCCCTGTTAAATTCAACATATCCCCATTTAAATTCAGCATGTCCATAGTTAAATTCAACATATCCCATATAGATATCCCCAGTTAAATTCAATATATTCCCTGTTAAATTCAACATGTTCCAAGTTAAATTCAACATATCACCACTTAAATTTAACTTGTTCCCAGTTAAAAAAAACAAGTCCCAATTAAATTTAACATATCCCAAGTTTAACTCAGCTTGTCTCCATTTAAACTCAACATGTCCCCAGTAGATTCAACATGTTCCAGTTAAATTCAACATGTCCCCTGTTGGATTCAATATGTCTCCAGCTAAATTCAATTTTTTCTAGTTATATACAAAATATCTCAAGTTAAATTAAACTTGCACCCATTAAAACTCAAAATCCCCCTAATTAAATTCATCTTGTCCCAAGTTAAATGCAACATTTCTCCAGTTACATTAGACATATCCCCAGTTAAATACAACTTATCCCCAGTTACAATCAACATGTCCCCAGTAAATTCAACATGTTTCCAGTTAAATTCAACATGTCCCCAGTTGAATTCAACATGTCTCCAGTTAAATTCAACTTTTTCCGGTTAAATTCAACATGTCTCCCGTAAAATTAAACTTGCACCCATTTAAACTCAAAATCTCCCTAATTAAATTAATCATGCCCCAATTTAAATGCAACATTTCTCCAGTTACATAGACTTATCCCCAGTTAAATTCAACATGTCCACAGTTAAATGCAATATGACCCCAGTTAAATTCAACATTTCTCTAGTTATATTAAACATATCGCCAGATAAATCCAATATTTCTCCAGTAAAATACAACATGTCTCCATCCAAAATCAATGCGTCTCTAATTAAATTACCATAGCCAGGTTTCAATTCAACTTTTCCAGCTAAGTTCAACATGTTTCAAGTTAAATTCAACATGTCCCCAGTTAAATTAACCATAGTCCCAGTTAAATTTTACTATTTCCAGTTAAGTTTAACATGTGTCAAGTTAAATTCAACATGATCCCAGTTTAAATCAAAAGTTCTCTAGTTTAACTCAACATTTTACTAGTAAATTCAACACATCCCAAGTAAATTCAACATATCTCCACTTAAATTCAACTTGTTCCCAGTTAAAATCATTATTGCCCCAGTTAAATTCAAAATAGCCCGAGTTAAGTTCAAATTTTCTAGTTAAATTTAACTTGTCCCCAGTTTGATTCAACTTGTCCTCAGTTAAATTCAACATGTCCCAAGGTTAAATTCAACATGTCTATAGTTAAATTCAACTTGTCTCCAGTTTAAATAAAAAATTTCCATGTTAAATTCAAAATATCCTGAGTAAATTCAACATGTGCCCAGTAAAATTAACCATATCCCCAGTTAAATTCAACATGTTCCTGGTGAAATTCAACATATCCCAAGATATATTCAATATATCCCAAATCAAATACAACATATACCCAGTTAAATGCAACATTTCCCCTATTATATTAAGAATATCCCCAGTTAGATTCAACTTGTCCCCAGTTAAATTGAGCATGTCCATACTTAAACGCATCATGTCTGAAGATCAATTGAACCATGCTCCCAGTTAAGTTAGACCTGTGTCCAGTTTAATTCAAATTTTGCCCAGTTTAAATCAACTTGTACCCAGTTAAATTAAACATGTCTCCATTTACGTTCAACAGATTATCAGTTAAATTCAATATGTCCCTAGTTAAATTCAACATATCCCCGTATAGGTTCAATATACCCCAGTTAAATTTAACGTATTCCCAGATAAATTAAACATGCCCCTTGTTAAACTCAACATTTCTCCAGTTAATTTCGACTTTTGCCCAGTTAAATTAAACATATATCCAGTTAAATGCAACTTTTCCCTAGTTAAATTCAAAATGTCTCGATTTAAGTTTAAAATGTAACAAGTACATTCAACATGTCACCAGTTAAATTTAAAATGTGCCTTTTTAATATTAATATTTGCCCTGTTAAATCCAACGGGTTACAAGTTAAATTCACCATGTCTTCAGTTAAATTAAACATGTCTCCAAATAAATTAAACACGTCACTAGTTAAATGCAAAAGGTCTCCAGTTAAATTCAAAAAGTCCCAGTCAAATTAAACATGTGTTCAGTTAAATTAAACTTGTCTCCAGTTTAATTCAACTTGTCTCCATTTAAGCTCAACATGTCCCCAGTTAAATTCAATATTTCACTAGTTAATTTCAACATATCTACAGATAGATTGAATATTTCCCCAGTTGATTTCTACATGTCTCCAGTTAAATAAAATATTGCCTCAGTTACATTAAAATATCTCCAGTAAGATTCAACTTGTTCCAATTAAATTCAACATGTCCCCAGATAAATTAAACATGTCCCTAGTTAAATGTAACTTGTCCCCAGTATAATTCAATATGTCTCCATTTAAGTTCAACACGTCCCCAGTAAATTCAACATGTCAGCAGTTGAATTCAACATGTCCCCAGATAAATTCTATATCTCCCCAGTTAAACACAACCTGTCCCCATTAAATTCAACATGTCCCAAATTAAATTCAACATATTTTTGACTCACCTTGTCCCCAGTTATATGCAAAATATCCCCCTCTAAATTCAACATATCCCCAGTTACAATTAACATATCCCCAGTAAATTCAACGTGTTCCAGTTAAATTCAATGTGTCCCCAGTTAAATACAACATCTCCCCACTTAAATTCAACAGAGCCCAATTTACATTCAGCTTTTTCCAGATAAGTTCAACATGTCTCCAGTTAAATTCAGTATGTCTCCAACTAAATTCAGCTTTTCCAGTTAAATTCAACATGTCTACAGTTAAATTATACTTGCACCCAGTTAAATTAAACTTACGTCTGGCTAATTTAACTAATAAAATGTTGAATTTGACTGGGGACAAGTTGAATTTAACTGAGGACATGTTTAATTTAACTGGAATATGTTGAATTTATTGGGGACTTGTTGAATTTGACTGGGTATTTGTTGAATTGAAATGGGTCCCTGTTGAATTTAACTGGGCACAAGCTGAGTTTAACAGGAGAAATGATAAATTTAACTGAAGACATGTTGAATTTAATGGGGACAAGTTGTTTTAACTGGATACATGTTTAATTTAGCTGGGCACATATTGAATTTAACTGGGAACATGTTGAATTTAACTGGTGGCCTTTTGAATTTACTTGGGATATGCAGAAATCAAATGGAGTCTTGTTGAATTTAAAAAGAGACATGTTGCGTTTAACTAGGGACATGTTTGAATTTAACGGAGAACATGTTTAATTTAACTGGGCATATATTGAATTTAACTGGAGAAATGTTGCATTTAACTGGTGACATATTGAATTTACTTGGGACATGTAAAACTTAAATGAAGACATGTTGAATTTAACTGGGGACAAGTTGAATTTAATAGAGACATGTTTCGTTTAACTATTAACATATTTAATTTATCGGGGAGCATGTAGAATTTAACTGAAATAAGTTGAAATTAACTGGGCATGTTTTTAATGTATCTGGGGAAATGTTGCATTTAAATGAAGACATGTTGAATTTAACTGTGGACAGGTTGATTTTATCTGGTGAAATGTTATATTTAACTGGGTACAAGTTTTATTTAACTAAAACTTGTTGAACTTAAGTGAAGACATGTTGAATTTAACTGGGTACATGTTGAATTTAACTGGGGAAAAGTTTAATTTAGCTGGAGACATGTTGAACTTAATTGGAAAAAGCCGAATTCAACTGGGGCTAAGTTGAATTTAACTGGAAAAATGATGAATTTACCTGGGAAAATGATGAATTTAACTGGTGACATGTTGAATTCAACTGAAGACCTGTTGAATTTAACTGGGACAAGTTGAGTTAAACTATGGACAAGTTGATTTAAATTAGGGACAAGTTGAATTTAACCGGGGACATGTTGAACTTTACTGGGTTCATATAAAATTTACTTGGGTCATGTTGAATTTAACTGGTGACAGGATGGATTAAACCGGGGACAAGTTGAAATTAACTGGACAAGCCGAATTTAATTGGGGCTATCTTGAATTTAAATGGGGACATGTTAAATTTAACTTGGGACATGTTGAATTTTACTGCAAAAAGTTGAATTTAACTAGGGTAATGCTGAATTTAACTGGGGACGTGTTGAATTTCACTGGTGACATTGTATTTGACTGAGGATATATTGGATTTATCTGGGGATATGTTGAATTTAACTGGGGAAATGTTGAATTCAACTAGGGTCGTCTTGAGTTTAACTGGTTAAACGTTTAATTTACTAGGGATATGTTGAGTATAAATGGAGACAAGTTGAATTTAACTGGACATATTTTTACTTTAAATGGGGATATGTTGAATTTAACTTGAAACATATTGCGTTTAACTAGGGACATGTTTGATTTATTTGGGTATATGTTGAATTTAGCTGGAACAAGTTGAATTTAACTGGGGATATTTTTAATGTAACTTGGGAAATTGTGCATATAACTGGGGACAAAATGCATCCCACTAGGGATATATTGAATCTATCTAGGAATTATTAACTAGCGACCTGTTGAATTTAGCTGGGGACATGCTGAATTTAACTGGGGACATGTTGAATTTAGCTGTGGACATGTTGAATTTAACTGGGGACATGTTGAATTTAACTGGGGACATGTTGAATTTAACTAGGGACATGTTGAATTGAGCTGAAGACTTGTTGAATTTAACTGGAGACATGTTGAACTTCGCTGGAAAAATTGCAATTTAACTGGGGCTGTGTTCAATTTAAATGAGGATAGGAAAATGCTAACTGAACACTTTAACTAGGGACCTGTTGAATTAAACTAAGGAAGTGAAAAATTTAACTGGAGATATGTTGAATTTAACTGGGGAAATGAAGAATTTAACTGGAGGTGTGAAGAATTTAACTCTGGTCACGTTTAAATGAACGGGGGAAATAAGGAAATTATTTGGGAACATGTTGAGTTTATCTTGGGACATGAACAATTTAACTAGTGACATGTTAAATTTAACTGGAGACATAAAAAGTTTAACTGGTGGCATGAAGAATTTAACTAGGGACATGTTTAATTGAACTGGGTACATGAAAAATCTAACTGGGTACAGGTTGAATTTAACTGGGGATATGAAGATTTGAACTGCGGACATGTTAAATTTAACTAGGGTCACAGAGAATTTAACTGGGGAATTATTGAATTTAACTTGGGACATGTTGAATTACAATGTGGATCGTAAAAATTTAACTCGGGACATGAAAAGTTGAACTGGGGTGATTTGGGGACAAGAAGAATTTAACTAGGCACATTGAAGAATTGAACTTGGGACATGAAAACTTCAACTGGGGACTTAAGGAATTAGACTGGGGACAAAAAGATTTTAACTCGTAACATGAAGAATTGAGCTGAGGATATGAAGAATTGAACTCTGGACATGAAGAATTGAACTGGGGATATGAAGAATTGAACTAGGGAGATGAAAATTTGAACATTTGACACGAAGAATTGAACTTGGGACATGTATGTATGTATTTATTTATTTATAACATATCATACAAAATAATGAAGTGATGGACTACATTGAAAAAAAAGAATGAAACAATATATTGTAATTACAATCTAAAATACAAACAAAAATAATTCCTTGTCAAAACAAAATTTTGTCATTCATTGCCAGTTAGCTTATTGCACATGTGTAGATTTAGCTTAGCATACTTAGCACACGGGTCAGACAAGCTATATTATTTCATAAGATAGGAGTTGCGGGTTGATGGAGGAACTTGCAAAAGATACTTAGCAAATTGAAAGAAAACGCGCCACATCCTATGATGGCCAGATTCACTAAATATAGGAAAAAACGATATTAAATACAGAATACGTGGCGGGACGACACTATTGTAAATCTTCGCAAGATGGGCTCTGTTCAAATGAAACTGAGAACTAACAATTGTACAATGTGCATGACAGATTTTAGTTTCCATACTTTCTAGCATGAATAGCCGAGTTTTCTTCAGATTGTTTCCAGTAGGAAGACCAAGATATTTCTTCTTAACACAAGACATTACTTCGGTTCCATTCAGATCTATTAATATATCATCAAATCTAGTCGCATATAATTTATTAAAACATCACACTTTCCTGCACTTAGGGAAAGCCCAATATTACTTTAATTTTTAGATATCTTTAAAAAAACATATTTCTAGCTCACTTGTAGTCCTACTAATATTAAAAATGTCATCTGTATTTCATAATTAAAACAGATTAGAACCCTTATATATTCAGCACAAAGAACTTTGGCACTGAGTTGGAACTGTTGCATTATTATAAACCGTGGGAGAAGTAACTGCACCCTGCTTAACCCCAAAATCAATTGGTATATTATCAGTCAAAAAATTGCTTCCAGGTATAACAATTTTTCCTTTCATATGGCTGTGTATTAACAGAAAAGGTCTAACTAAGTTTAGCGATACACCAAGCTTCAAAAGCTCATTCATTGCTCGGGAATTTAGCAACGAATCAAATGATATACTAACATCGTATATTCCAAACGCTAGGATTTATCTGCATCGGCCAACAAATTGCACTGATATTTTAGACCATGAAAGCAGCCAAGCTTAGGCTGGAAACTAAACTGGCGAGGAGGCACATAACAGAGAGGACGTAAGTTATTAAGTAATTCAACACCTTGGCAAAAACAGCTTGAGACAGCTATAGGTCAGTTATACGTTATACGATTAGCATTCAGACGGATACCTGCCTTTTTGAGAATCAATGAAATAAGACCAACACAAAAAGAATCTGGAACAATACCACAGCTAAAAACCAATTGGTACAACAAAGAAAGATGGCATATAATATTATCAGACTCGTTTTATGAATGGAAGGTGCATACGCCATCATAACCCATAGACTGTCTTTTGTTAAGTTTTCTCATAATATCAATTAATTCACTAGAGCTTAATACAAAGGTACCTGGTCCAGAAGTACGTAAGCAATAATTTAATTCCGTTTCTAATTTCTCGAGAGTATTAATGTTGGGTTCGGTGAACTGACTTTTGAAATATGAATGCCACTGGTTCTCACCAATGTTAATTTTTCTTTACCGAGTTTTATTATTTGCCGAGCGAGTTTTCCATAGCTCATTAGGGTCATTCGCGATCAATTCTGCAATTGCAACACTTTGGTCAGCCAGATGAGCTTTGGGCTCCTTCTGAAAGTGCCGCTCAGTAAGTAACCGTAAAATATTTACAACGCTGTTTATAGGTTTTTCAAATTCATTCCACAGAGGCACACGTGGAACGTTACGTAATTCCTTTTCAAAAAAGAGATTTCATTTCTTTTTTTGCAAAGTTTTTTTTTCTTTCAATAAGTTTTTCTTTATTAGAAACTATGCTCAGAGTCAATTGATTTATGTTTTCAGAAGCAAACCCTTTCGGAGGCATCAAAAGTACTTCCCACCTCCATGGCATAACGCGGCTGCCAAAATTGACATATCCAATCATCTCTAAGGTATTGTTCAGCTTTTCCTGCAACAATATGCTTATAAATCTAAACTTGAACAGTTTTGTTTTTGAAACAGCAAGCATTAGCTTATCACTATTAAAATACGACATTCCAAGATAATTTACATCACTTTGAATTCAAACATTTCTCGAACGAGCATTCTCGTTATTTCCATTGGTCTTATAAAAATTGACTGCACAGTAACGCCTTTGGCTCTTACAATCATCATTTAAGTGTTTTCTGACACTTGATTACCCCAATAGATATATTTTTATTATTTGCTGTTACTTTCTTCTGACAGTTCTCGAACTGTGTCACGCTATGGATGACACACATCACAATTCTTCCGCTCCCCTCTCCCTTTGATGGTACCGCACACCAGTTCCTGTAATATATATATATATATATATATATATATATATATATATATATATATATATATATATATATATATATATATATATATATATATATATATATATATATATATATATATATATATATATGTATATATATATATATATATATATATATATACATATATATATATATATATATATATATATATATATATATATATATATATATATATATATATATTTAGTTTCAATTACTTTTCTGTATTTACGGTCGAGCTACATATTTCAATGGTGGCTTGAATTGTTTGGGTTAAGATTTTCTAGAGCTCTAAGTTAAGCTGGGAGGTGTTAAAATAATTTTTTTACAGTGGATGAGTGAAATCTAACGCTCAGTCAAAGAAATAAGGTGTTTTCATTAAAAGTCCCCAAAAATATATATTAAAGTAGCTAAAACATACCTCTAATGAAACTAGGTGAAATTTAAAGAGAATATACAATTCCAATTTGCACTAGTCAAAGAGGAACGTACAGTCTTGGCTCAAAGAAACGAGAGATTTGCAATAAAAGCCCTCAAAATTTCATAAGATGATTTAAGTTTACCTCTAATAACAAGCCTCACCTCTGGAATTGGTTTGTAGGATCCCCGGGTATCTCTAATTCATGGTTCTTTTTGCTTATATTTTATACTTTATAAGCTTGTTAAAAGTTTTCTCTTTACTACTTTTGTATTTAGAATTTTATGTGTTAAATGGACCAGCAACATAAAGCTTGGTGGCCCCAAGTGCCAGGTGTCCTGAAAAAAATCGCTTATGGAGAGTTTTTCATTAAGCATAAATGATAGATTTTAGTGTAAAGAATATTTTGGCATGAAAATGCCCGAAAAATTCAATATGTGTGAAAAAGCCTCTGTTTGGTTGAAATGCGCTAAGAGCATCTCCCAGTATTATCTGACAGCGTCCTCAACAAGCACATGTACTTAAAATTTTAAAAAATTTCAGTAGGCTACTCGATTTTCCAGCCTGCTTGTCAGGTATCGCAAAATTATAGAAATTCAAATTTCATTTGAATAGTAGACTCTAAGCATTTCAGCTTGTTTTAATTTTAACTTGGTTATTTGTTATAATCTCTATTTGTTTTGGGTTTTATTTATGTAACATGGCGTTTTGTGTTAATTTCAGTTCTGGAAGATTGTTTGACTTGTTTCTGCTCATTTTTTGTTTTAATGTAACTCGTTGCATTTCTTTCAAAATATATTGTGGAAAAAGTTTTATTATTCATTTCTGTCAATTTTTGTATTAACATAGTCTAAAAAGTGAAGTAATACTTTATTTATTTGTGTTTGTCAAACACTTAGCGGTCATGGTCAGTGTATAAGGAGTAGTATGCCTCAATAGTAACTCAAACTTAGGGAAACTCATTAATCAGAAATTCTCAGATTTGAAAAAAAAATTATACACAACAAATTTCAACATTTGTCCTTTTTCAAAGATAATAAAATTTACCAAGTTTTATTTACCGCAACAACCATCAATAGTAACCATCTAAAGTTTGCATGGCAAATGTAAGTCGTTAAGTATTTAAACAGTTTTGACAAAAATAGTGAAACACACACAAGAAATCAATTGATCCTAATAAAACCGTCTTATTGAGAATAAAAGAAAACTCTGCTCTTCAATTATCAAGCTCCTATGTACAAAATATGGCATTTCAGATTTTGTCAAAAGAAAGATCACAAGAGCTTGTTTTTTTGTATTCGAATGCCTTTTGTATTTACCAGGAGTTATTGTATCAAAGCAGTCCTCATAAAAGATTGAAACAACATTCATTTGATTGTAAATCAAAAGTTCTATAGCCTTGTTTTCAGTGGCAAATATATTGCACAAAAGCTAGCCCCAAGTCTCCAGTGTGCCTTTACCTCCAAACTCATCTGATCAAAATTTTCGAAAAATCGTTTTTTCTTCCAAGTCAAAAGATCTTATATCCTATAATTTCTTGACCCCCTAGAGTCCCTCGGGAGGAGGTTTGAGATATTTTTCAAGAGGGGGCAGTTGATTGCTTGGATTATTTGTAAAACACATAAGAAATAAAATTAAATTTATATGAAAATAAAGATAATTTTTTAAAGGGAATTGTCAAGGGGAAATTTTCAGCGAGGAAGAAATGTTCTTGACAAAATTTCAAAAGGAAATTAGGAACTTCAGCTAGGGTGAACTTTTCGTAATAAAATTATTTGTGTAGAAGGAGTTTTTAAAAGGGAGAGGATATTTTCACCTTAGATTGCTACATCGGCATGATATGAGATTACAGATTTTCCATCAAGTTCCGATCCTAGAAATGATATTTACAGATATAAAATAAAAAAAAACCCTAGCAATTTAATAAATAAAAAAATAAATTTTCTACTAAAAGTGAAAAGCAGTATTAAGACTTAAAATGAACAGAAATTATTTCATATAGGTGGGGTACTTTAACTTCAACAATCCTAGATGTCTAAGCTAAAGTTTTACATTAGGGTCAATTCTATAAAAAAAACAATCAGTCCTATGATATACAAACCATGCAATTGTAACGAATTTCTTATTTAAAGCACTGAAAAATATTTGCATACTAACGTATTGGGTGCTTTTTGGATCCGGTCAGATAGAAAGATCGTGTACTTTCTATATCAATTAAACTATTGGTTGTGTGTTTCCTATCCAGTCCCCTCGAGTGCATGCAAGTACCCCTTTGCTATATGTTTTTGATTTTTTAACTGCACCTTTTTGTTAATTAATGGTTTAGAGGGTATAATTTTAAAACATTTGAAACACGACTGAATGTCAAAATAAATCGCAATATTTTCACCATCTTTGAGCAAAACTACAGTTTGAAACGGTGATCAAATATTTTCAGATCTTAATTAATTACTTGTTAGTATATGCAAATCACGCTACTCTACCTCACTATTACTGACCCTAAGGAACCCTATGACATCCCATCCCCTCTACTTTTTTAAGACATTTTCCAGATATTTTCTAGTCAAAAATCATGCATTAAGCCTAATGGTTCATATTTTCATATGCCAGCCCCCCTTGATGCTCCATTTCAATACCCGCCCACCTGTCACACTCTGATTGACCATCTGGTAACTTTTGGCATCCACTCATCGTTTTTAAGATATTTTCCAGATTATTTCCTATTCAAAATCACACGTTAAATCCAATGGCTCATGTTTTTGCAAGCAAAAGTTAACATGATACAACATGCCAATTCACGTCACTGTGGCACAACATAACTGGCCATATGGCACCATCTGGTCAGACAAACACACTTTCAGACACAAAGGCGTGGAGAAAGAGAGTGACGAAAAATAGGAAGTGGGAAAAACACAAACACATACACAAAATCACAAATTCAGACATACTTTCAGACGCACAGGTACAGGGGGAGACACAAAACACACAGAGGGAAAAACACACGTTGACACAGCCACACACAATTAGACACACAGGCACGGTGAGAGAGAGACACCACAAGACGCACACTGCCAAACAAAATATGAGACGCAGGTACACACAAAGTAAGACACACTGGCATGGAGAGAGAGGAAAGATGACACAGAGGGAAAGAAAACGCACACCTATAGAACAGACATACACAACCGTGCAAAGTCAAGCAGGCAAGGAAAGAATAAAGGACACACAGAGGGAAAGACAACCAAATTCAGCCGAGCTAAGTCAGACAAGCAGGCCCGCACACACAAAGTCACACATAGAGACATGGAGAGAGAGAGACAAAACACAGAGAGGAAAAACAATCACAAACAAACACACACACATAGGCACAGACAAAAAATCTGTCATACAGGCGCGGGGATAAAGAAAAAATCTTAAAGGGGGAAAACATACGAAAAACAACAAACTCAATCGCACGAAGTCAGATGTACAGGCAAACACTTAATCAGACACATGGTCTCGGAGAGAGATACAGAAACACATAGAGGGAATATCAAATAGGTATATCAAATAGTGTTTGGTATAACCCCCCCTCAGTCAAAAAATTTCTGTAACACCTCCAACTGGGATACGTGGCGTATCCCACTGAGGGTGGCGTATCCCACCCTCAGTGGGATACGCCATGTCATTTCCCGTCACTTTACTACAAAATGACTGGACCATTGGCTGGCTCTGTTCAGACACAGACACACACATTCAGACGCAAAGGCACAGAAGGAGGACAAACATGCACAGAAGGAACCCCAATACACACATTACCCCAAGACACATGCATACATACACACATATACACACAAACACACGCACAAACGCAGACAAACACACAAACAAACAAAGACACTAAACCAAACAAAGTCAGACACACAAGCACACAAATAGTCAGGTAGACAGGTATGAGGTAGAGAGAAAAACAGACAGAGGAAAAGACACAATAACACAGACAAACATGCACACACATACAAACAACCAAACAAAGTCAAATCATGTTGCCTCAACATGACTGGTCCTATGGCACTTTCTGGTCAGACACAGACACAGAGTGGGACACACAGACATGGAGAGAGAGCTATACACGCAAATAGGGAAACAAAAAAAACACAAACACACACAAAAAAACCCACACAAACAACCAGAACAAATTCCACAGAGAAGCACACTCAACGTCAGGTAATCAGGCATGGAAGAGAGACAAAAATACACAGAGGAAAAGACACAAAGAAAAACTCACATAAAAACAAATAAACACAAACACACACGCACGTACATGAAAACAACGACAAAAAGTCAAACATAAGGAATGACCGAAAGATAAAAACAGAGAGGAAAAACTGGGGAAAGACAAAAACAAACAAAGAGACTAAGACAAACACACACACACACACACCAAAACACACTCAAAATCAAACACATAGGTACACATAGTCAGACAAACAGGCATGGAGCAACACAAAAACAAAGATAGAAAACAAAATGTCAAACACATAGATAAAACACACACTCAAACGCAAAAGAATGGAGATGGACAAAAAAAAACAGAGAGAGAAAAGACATAAACATACAAACACAAACACGGACACTTACAGCCACACACAGTAAGACATACGAGTACACACACAGTCTCACACAAGGTCATGAGAGGATCATGAGACAAAACAGACAGAGGGAAACACACACACAAACAACCACAAAAAGTCAAACGCGCTGGCATACATACAAACATAGTCAAACACATAGGCACGGAGAGAGAGAGAGAGGGAGAGAGAGAGAGAGAGAGAGGGAGAGAGAGAGAGAGAGAGAGAGAGAGAGAGAGAGAGAGAGAGAGAGAGAGGGAGAAAGAGAGAGAGAGAGAGAGAGATAGTGAGAGAGAAAGAAAGAGAGAGAGAGAGAGGGAGAGAAAAAGACAGAGAGAGAAATACAGAGGGGGTATTCATGCATACACATACAAATGCACACAGAAACACATAGGTAGATCACACAGGCACATACACAGTCAGACAAACAAGCACTGGGAGAGAGACAAAAATACGCAGCGGAAAAATAACACAGCAAAACACATTCACATCCACACAAAGTCAGAAACGGCATATGCACAGTCAGTTTAAAGCTAGATCATCTAGATAAAGATGCGGCCAAGATAAAGTAATATCGGACGATTTGTTGCATTTAGTTTTGTGACAAAGGCAAAATGGCTTTTAGCAGAGTGTTTGGGTTTCAGCCAACCAAATTGATTTGTGTTCTATCAGCTTCAAAGAACTAGGGCATGTTTTCGAAAGCTGGCCATTTCTTAAAAAAAATCAGGCCTTTCTCTAGGGATTTTTTCAGGGGAGAGGTTTGAATTCACAAGGAAGGATACTCTTGTAATAGATGAGACACAAATTGAAAACTTAACGAATATTTCTACTACTACTACTATTAACAACTCCCCACTGCATCAAGTCACCTGAGGCCAACACAGCTACGGACGCTCCTCTTCTATCCCAATCTATTCAGAGCCACCCTCTTTACACCATCCCAAGAAGTTCTTCTTTAAAATCTTTCTTTATGATATCTCCACCCCCCCCAAAAAAAACGAGGACGACCTGCTTTCCTTTTAGCCCGAGACGGTTAGCCAGAAAAGGTAATATTCGGCAATTGGTCGTCCTTCATCCACAGAAATGTGCCCTAACTATCCCAAAATTTATTTTATTATAGCCCTAGAAAAAGGAATTGAACTATACTTTTCGTACAGCCTTTGAAATACGATCAGTCAGCCGGTTATCCAGAAAAAGCCGTAGGCAATTTCTCTGGAAAATATACAGTAAATCTTCAACCACTTTCCATACTTCAGAGCCATTTTAGACCACCGTCATCATTGTATCTGCCAAATTTCTAATCTTGGCTTAAGAATGTTGAATATCAAATAACTGTTGAATAATTTATTTGTACTGTAAAATAGGCAATTCTGACCAAACAGTGAATTTTGCGCAAAAGGGATAATAAAAAAAAAACTGATTGGATGCCACCCCCTTCAAAAAAATGTAAGAAAATAAGACAAATTCACTAGGGGGGTGGGTTCTATCAGTCAAGGTCCTAACAAATCAATTGAGGTACCTATCCTTACGGTGAAAAATCGTGTTTTGTGACTTGATATCCCTTTTTTTATGTTTTCAAGGTTATCAGGGTCAATATGGAGGTATTATACATATATCTCTGAATATAAGAAGCAAAGGAAAAATTCAAGTGAAACTAAGATTAAAAAATACGGAAAACCTGTAAAGTGAGCTTGCCATTTTGAGAGGCAGTAATTCTTGGTAATGGTACATTATCTTTTTAAAGAGTTATTTAGTCCATAATAAAATAAAGAGTTAATATAGAAACTTATTTCGGAACTTTATTTGACTAAGTTGATTTGCTTAATTTTGGACTTTGGTTCACTTCATGTCTTAGGAGAACACACAGGTCAATGTGTAGTTTAGATGGTCCGCCAAATGCCAAGATAATTACAGTCTTATGCTCATATTTTTTAACTTTTTTTTGGACCTCCAGATAAATATAAAAATAGTTTTGAAGGACGGGGTGAAGTGGTGAATAATTAACCTCTCTTTATTTGGAATAAATCTAATTATCTTTGGTGCTGGCTTATAGCAACCCTTTTATCACAGAAAAATGTTACCTTTGTAATACCAACCATTAAATTCATATTCTTTGCTGGTGCAAAAGATGATGCGCAGACAAACAGGGGTTCCATCAAGGATTTTACAAGGAACAAGAGACAACTGCTACCAAAATTTAGTTTTTTCTGTTTTTCATCCCCATTTGAATGTTTATTTGTTTCGTCTGATAAAGGCAATCTGGTCTTGGAAAAAGTATCTGATTTACGGTATAAGGGGAAAACACTTATGTGACCACTACTACCGTAATAAGTACAGCTACTACTGCAGTTACTGCTACAGCTATAACAACAATTACTACTACTACTACTGATAACTCATTGCAGCACCAAGCCGCCTGAGGCCAACACAGCTACGCACGCTCCTCCTCCAACCTAATCTATTTAAAGCCTCCATCTTTACACCCTCCCAGGAAGTTCCCATTTCCTTTAAATGCTTATTTATGACATCCTCCCAACCCAGACAAGGACGACCTGCTTTCCGTGTAGCCCCAGACGGTTGGCCAAAAATGACAATCTTCGGTAATCTGTCATCCTTCATCCGTAGAACGTGACATAGCCATCTCAACCTTTCTTTCATTATAGCCCCAGAAAGCGGGATTGAACCACACTTTTCGTACAACCTACTGTTTGAAATACGGTCAGTCAGCCGGGTACCCAGAACAATCCGTAGGCAATTTCTCTGGAAAACATCAAGTAATTTTCATCTGCTTTTCGGAGTGTCCATGCTTCAGAGCCATATTTGACCACTGTCATCACTGTAGCTTCCAATATTCTAACCTTGGTTTGTAGGCTTATCTTTCTATTCTTCCAAAATTTTTTTAACTGTGAAAAAACACCCTGAGCTTTAGTTATTCTACTTTTAACATCTTCACTGCTTCCATCATCTTTACTAATAATACTACCAAGGTAACTGAAGCTCCCAACCTGATCAATCTTTTCGTTACCTAAGGTCACCTGTTCATCTTCACTTATTCCTAACCTTAGTGACTTAGTCTTCTTAACATTAATTTTCAAGCCTATTTTAGCACCCTGAACTCGTAAAACCTCTAAAAATTCATTCATTTTGCTCACAGTTTCATCTAATATGCTTAAATCATCAGCATAATCTAAGTCCAGGAGCGTTCTTCCTCCCCATTTGATTCCATGGTCTCCAATGGCCTTTCCTGTGCTCCTTAAGACGAAGTCCATCAAAATGATCCATATAAAGGGGGATAGAACACAACCCTGCTTAACTCCTGATTTAATACAAAACCAGTTCCTAACCTCATTTCCTACCTTAACCGCAGCAGTATTATTCTCGTACATAGCGCAAATCACTTTAATGTATTTTTCTGGCATACCATATAACGATAAGACCTTTCTTAACGCTGTTCTATCAACAGAATCAAAAGCTTGCTCATAATCGATAAAACTAAGGACCAAAGGAGTTTGACAACGAAGGGACTTCTTAATTATTAACCTAAGAGTGAAAACATGGTCGACACATCCTCTACCTTTTCTAATACCGCATTGTTCTTCCCTTAAAACTTTGTCTACAGCATGTCTCAGTCTAAAAAGTATCATATTACTCAGTAATTTGCTACCTACAGAGACCAGACTAATGCCTCGATAATTCCGACATTCACTCTTGTCACCTTTCTTATACAGTGTTTTAATTAAGGTATTCCTAAAATCATTGGGTACATCCCCTTTTTCAAAAATCATGTTCATAATCTTCAGTAGCTTATTCCTAACCTCAGAGCCACCATATTTAAGGAACTCATTAATCATACTATCAGCTCCTGGGGCCTTATTATTTTTTAATCCTTCTAGTACTGTCGCTAATTCTTCCTCACTAAACAAATCTTCCTTCACATCCAAGGTATCACAAACTTTTTCATTTTCATCTATATCTTTTCCTGCAACTGTATCTCGGTTTAGCACATTCTCAAAATGTTCCACCCATCTTTCTTTAACTTTTTCCTTATCACTAATTGTGTCCCCATTTCTATCTTTAACTGGGACTAGTCCGGATCGGCTACTCCCTTTCAATTTATTAACATGCCAGTATAATATTTTACTATTATGCCATCTAGCCGCATCTTCCAGATCCTCAGCAATTTTATCCATCGCCTCCATTTCACATCTCCTTGGTTCATATTTTAATGCTTTCTCCACTTTCTTTACATTCCTTTTGTTTTCATACGACCTATCGCTCAGATAACTCTTATACAAACCCCTTCTACTCTCTATTAAACCTAAAGATTTTTCACTAATATTCCTAGTTGCTGTCTTAGCACTCTTCCCTAGGATACCATCAGCAACTTCACAAATTGTTTTTCTGAAATTATTCCATCCATCTTCCACATTGTCAAATTTTAAACCCTCAAGTTTAGTACTCAACTGTTCCTGGAATTTTTTTCTCAAATTTTCATCCTGAAGTCTACCAACATCACAACTTTCCGGGAGGGAGTTACTCTTCCGAAATTTCAGCTTTAATTTAACCTTAGACACTACTAGATGGTGATCTTTACTTTTAACATCAATAACGGCACTCCTATACACCCTAGTATCTTGTATTGATCCTGCTAGTCTTCTGTTTACAATAACATAATCAATAAGGTTTGCTGTCTTACCATCACGTGAACACCATGTCCACTTATGGGCCATTTTGTGACCAAATACCGTATTGGTTATAACTAGGTTGTTATACCTACAAAATTGCGAAAGCCTATTGCCATTACTGTTTTCTTTTCCTGTACCAAAATTACCTAGGGTAGGATACCATCTATCCCTATTTCTACCAACCTGGGCATTAAAATCTCCTAGCCAAAAACACCATATTTCTACCTGATACCCTGTCTATTTGCTCCTGTAACTGTAAGTAAAATTCATCTGAGTCACTAGTATCTCCATCAGTTGGTTCAATGGGGGCATATACTACTATAACTGATACCCTAAGCTTTTTAGTCATAAAATGAGCAATTAGTGTTCTATTATTAATACCTTCCCAGCCTAAACAAGACTTAGCAGCTTCCTTATTCATCATGGGCCCTACTCCCTGTCTATGTACCCCATCCTTCCTTCCTGAGTAAACAAATTCTATGTCACCTAATTTCATGCTTCCTACCCCTGGGATATGAGTTTCTGAAACTCCTAATAAATCCAGTTCAAACCGTCTGAATTCGTCAGTCAAAATGTCGATGCGATAGTCATTTTTTAACGTCGTAACATTCCAAGTTCCAATTTTTATGTTCTTTAAATCTTTGAAATTATTTTGGCCTCAAGAAAAGCAGTGATCCCGGATACCAGTGCAGGATGGGGACCAACATATCTTCTCAAGTCTACACCGAAGTGCTTAAGCCGGCGTAGAACCGGACAGCAAGAAGTCCCTGGGACCTCCAGTAAGTTGGAGGCTTTATGCAATTTTGGGCCCATCCTGGTCACAACATGGTTTTCAGCACTTGGCGATGCTCTTCTATCAACAAGAGTTGAAATCCTGCACAGTCAGTCCCAAGCCTATTACCTCCGACTCATTATATATTCATGCCTACAAATAAAATGCTACTACGGGGAGGCAGCCCATAGTAGATAAATCAGCTAGGAAGAGGTTATTCAGCCCGAAAACGCCCATCAAAACAAACCAAGCCCAGAAAATTATCCAATAATCAGAATCCCGTACGAGTGCTGTGTTGTTTACTAGGCTAAAATTTCCTCGAGGGGCGCCACTCCTCAAGTGGGAAAAATTGACCGCAAGTTTCCCAGTCTTGCAGGTACCCCGAAAGGGTCGAGGCAGCCCTTTAGAGAGGCCGTTGTCCATAAATCTGGATCTTACGCTGTGCCGCAGTTGTCCTCCTATAGAGAATCCTCCCACGATGGTGTTCTGCTTCACCATGCAATTTAACCCATTACTGGGAGAAGGTTTGTAACTCATCTGACGCGTGAACACGGCAGTTGGCCCTGATGAGTGTACATTTGAGGGGCCTTCTTCCTCCTCCACCTGAAATTATGACCCCCAGGGGAGGGTTTCCCAGTTTCTATTGTGGGCCCCACCCATAATAATTACATACCACCCATAACAACAATTAATACTGCGAATGCTTCTTCTGCTACGATTGATACTACTACTATGAGTACTATTACTAGTAACACTACTACCAATACGACTACTACTATTACGGCTATGCTACGATTACGACAACAATGACTATTGAAACTACTAGCACTGTGATCAATTCTATTGCTATTAAGACTACCACCACTAAAACAATTAGTACCGTGAATGATTACTAGCACTAATAGTGCTAACACAACTACTATTTCAACTACCAATACTGCCATGGCTACTTGTATGACTTCGGTTACTTGCCTAATTACTACTACTACTACTGCAACAATTTGACTACTATTTCAACGACTGCTGCTACTGCAACTGAAACTGCTACTACTATTACTACTAACACTGCTAAGACAAAAAAAAATATTGCTTCTAGTTCTACCGCCACTACACTTTTTAATAGAACCTTCACGACTTACACTATTGGCTGCCATTGCATGCAACATATAGCTTCTTTTAACTGCAACTGAAAAAATTTTTAACTTTGTCTATTTGCAAGTTGAACTGCGACTACTTTGCCAGTAACTATGACTGATTTTGACAGTAGCTACTTTTGTTATTAATAATAACTACTTGCAACAGCAATTCTTTGAGTATGTGAATTGTTTCAACTCCTGCTAATTCCAATTTTGAGAACTTCCTTATGCAAATATTGTTGACTACGACTAATTTTGACTAGCACCACTAAGTATTGCAACAGTGACTTTGACTTTAACTGCTACTTCTACTGCTACTGTAATTAATGCCATTGCTATTACAAGTCCTACTTAAGCAATTAAGCTAAAAAAAGAGTGTAAGTGCATCCGAGTAGTCAAAAGGGCTTAGATGGAATGCGGCTAAGACGGTATAGCTAATTAATTGAAAACTTTGAAGGAAAGTGGAAGAATTGTTTAACTAAGCAAAGACACATAATATTTGCCCTTATTGTAAAAAGACCGTATCTCTGATATAAAATCAAATATAAACTTCGTTTATTTAAAACTAGCGTATTTTGAGGGAAAAACTGAACTAAAGAAAAGACACAGAGCTCATTCATGTTATCAACAGGGTTAATCAACAGGGTCAACAGGGTAATATAGAACGATCGCAATATTTAGTATAGGACTAAGTCTGGACAAAGCCTTTCGTGAAAATCTGCCTCGGTTCGGGACAATTTTCCCGTACCCAATTTTAAGTTTATATTTAATATCATTGAGCCCACAAGATCGAAAACCGATAAAGATGAACAAATACTAATACCAAGCCACCGAATCGAAGAAACGAGCTTAATTGAAAAATAACCACAATCAAGATCACTACTTTGATGCTTAGCATTAAAAACTAAATATTCACTTTTGTCAGTATTAATTTTGGGGCCGATTTCCTGAAAAGACTTAGAAACAAGCTGGGTCGACTTAATTAGGCTAGATTTAGTGCGGGACAATAGTTCAGTGCTGATCAAAAGCAAATCATTTACATTTGCAATATACGAAAGATTAGTTAGGCCTAAAAAAATGATGAATTGATACGTGGCAAAACAGAATAAAGACAATCATTAAAAAGATAAGGGGATAAGACTCCTCCTTGCCTAAGACCAGAACGGATGGGAATATTACCAACGTAGGTGTCACCTGACTTGAGTCGAAAAAATAAATTAGCATACCAAAAACGAAGAGTTGATATAGTAGACACATTTGCACCAAGTTTGAGTAGAGAATACCAAAGTTGGCTATGGTATATTGAATCAAAAGCTCTTGAAACATCGAGTGCACAAAAATGAACCTCAAAACCATTTTTATGCGCTTCAAGTAATAGCGAAACTATAGCACGCTGAGCATGCTTGCATCCTATGTACGGCTTGAAACCAAACTGATTAGACATATAATCTAAACTAGACAGGAGATCAGGGAGTAAAACATATTCAAATACTTTACTTTTAGTACAAGCAACCGTAATAAGCCTATACGAAGCGCAACTAGTTGGATCCTTACCACGTTTAAAAATTGCCGTAATGTTACCAACTAAAAAAGAATGAGGGACTAAAGAAGAGCATAAACAAATCTGAAAAAGTAACTGCAAGTGATAAACTAATTCCTCCGAATCGGTGTTGAGGTGAAAAGCACTTATGCCGTCTACATCATAAGATTTCGATTTAAGTCTCTCTACACTTCTGTTGGTACGGTCAACACAAACGGGAGGTACATAACCTTGAATGATTTTTTTAGGCAACAGATTAGAACAGAGCTTGACAAAACGAAAATAAACCTCATATATAACTGTATCGAAAATGTTACTATAATGATTGATCCATGATACAATAGGGATTCGGTCGACCGCAGGCAATCTATCAAACTTCCCGACATTAATCACTTTTTTCCACTGGCTAGGAGACTTAGGAAATTCGGTACCATTGTACCTAATTTTTCGAAGATAGCGTTTAAAATCAAGCTTTGTTCTTTGTTTAATATCAAAAGCATTACCCTTTAAAAGGCGGCCGTAAGTTATCAAAATTCTTAGCCACAATTTAGCCTGATTTCTTATTGTTTTGAGCTCTGGGTCATTCTTCCAAATTGAACTTCTTGTTTGTGCTCGAAAGCGACATAGGGGAACAGCTACGTCTTTAAACCTCTTTAAGCACGATATAGTGTAGCTATAATAAATATTAAGCTGAATTCTGGCTTGTGGGGACCCAACGCATGTACACAACAGATTAAAAGGGACTTTAATCGTTGACTTTATTACTTTTCTTAATATAGTATATTTTATTTCGAAATATATGACAAATTTTCAAATGGGGAGATCTTATGGAGTAGATTTGTAATCGGATAATTTTATTCAAGAAGAATGAAGAGATTCCTGGGATTATATCAGAAAGTGTAATTAATAAAATAAAACCTATATGAAATTAAAGAGAATTTTTTGGAGGGAATTGTAAATCGGAAATTTTCTGTTAAGATTAAATGGTCCAGGAAAAAACTTTAAGAGGAGAAGAGGAATTTGAGCTAGGGTGAACTTTTTGTTTATCCTAAGAACATTCAAACGGAAGGAATTCTCAAGGAGAAGGGGAGAAAATTTTTACAGAGAAGGGAGAGTCGAAAGATATAATATCTATATCTTTGAGTGTTACTTAACCCCTCACAGTCCCCTGGGAGTAAGCATTGCTGGTTTGTACCTTAAGGATCTAGTCCCGTCAAACTTAATTTAATTACTCTATAAACACATTATTTGGAAGGGAGAGGTTTCTTGAGGGAAACTAGACTCGAGAATTTTATATACCGGAATTATCTAATGGGGAAGGGAATTTTGTGAGGTTTGGAATTCGGATAAATAGTTTTGTTTGTCAATTTTCTCAATATATTATTTTTTTTTGTAAATACATGACTTATTTTAGAGGGGAAAGTTCTTATGGGGATGTAGGAGAAATTTCTTTAAGAAAAGAAAAGAGATTTTGGAGATTATTTGAGAAATGATGAGAAATATAATTTTATTTATATGAAAGCAAAGATAATTTTCTAGAGAGAATTGTCAAGGGGAAACTTAAGCAACGAAAAAATTGTCCAGGGATAACGTCAAGAGGAGAATAGGAATTTAAACTAGAATGGACTTTTTGTGGGAGAATTTCTGATCCAGAAAGATTTTTTTTTAGGGGGGGGTTGAATTTTATAGATAGGAAAGGTGGGCATCCCAGAATAAATTCAAATTGATAATTTTATATCAATTTACAATCTTAGTTTTAATTTTCACAAGCTATTGAATAAAAACATATCTAGAAACTTATTAAATACAAAAATGAATTTCTACTCAAATTGAAAAGCAACAATAAAACTCAAGACGAACAGAAACTACTTTATATAAGAGGGGTTCCGCTTCCAAATATCTCTCTGTTTACGCCAAAGTCTCACATTTTGGTCAAAGTCTCAAATTTGAGGAAGAGCCTTAGGAAATTTCCCTTATTTCCGAAAAAAGAGAAAAACCTAAAAGCCACAGAATCTTAATGAAAAATCAGACTATCAGATTTACCGTATTATAATACTCAACTATAGAGATTTAAAGCTCCTATATGCCAAAATGCAATTTTTTCGCCAGAACAAAGATCATGGATGTATGTTTATTAGTTTTTTTCTTTCTTTTTTAACCCAGGGGTGATCACATCGTTCCAGAGGTCCTAAAATATTGCAAGAGGACTCATTCGAGCGAAAATTAAAAGCCCTAGTGCTCTTTTAAAGTGACCATACAAATTAGAGGGCAACTTTGCCCCCTCCCAGGCTCATTCTTCCCCATGTCACCGAATCAAAATTTTAAGATATCCACTCTATTCATTATTGTCAAAAATCTGTTAACTATATCTTTGAGGCTGACTTATCCCAAAAGGTCTCCAGAGAAAGGACTACAATTCATGATTATTTGCCCGCTGTTTACAAATAGTATTGGTTATTGGGAAGCATACAGACGTTTTCAGGGGGATTTTTCTTGTGGGGCTGGGCATGGAGGGGTTTACATGGGAGGATGTTTACACGCAGCATTTAAAATACAGTTTTATTTAAACAATTAAATACAGTATAAAAAACAATCAGAATTAAATTAAAAAAAAACAAGTCTTTAAACTGAAAGAAACGAACGACATTAAAAGATAAAACGAACAGAAATTATTATGTGTATAAGGATTTTTGCCCTCCTTGTCAATATCACTCTCTTTACATAGATGTTAGTTATTATAGATGTTAGTACTTTTAAAAGAACTATTTATGCTGATTAAATGGCCATTATGATTCAGGGGTTATTCTTAAGGAATTGGAACAAAATTCGAACCTTAGTGTAAGGGCCAGGTATTGACGAAAGGTTAAACCTTCTCATATACGTTATAATTCCTGTTGGTTTTAAGTTTTAATGTTGCTCCTTACTTTATTTGTAAAAACTTATTTTTCTTTTAATTCATATTAAATGTTAATGTAACTCCTTTCACTCAATGTTGTATAGTTTCAGTTGAATTTTTTTTTCTACATAGTACTTTAGAAGAAATGTTTTCAATCTATTGCCTGACAAATTCGATATTAAGATTTCCATTTTATTTAATAATGCTAATTTCTGTTTCACTCTATTTTTTAAGAACCCGACTCTCTCGCCCTATTTATTTTTATTTATATTATCTATGCCTTTTTTTTACTTCTGACTAGCATTGTCTTTGCGACTTTCAATAATTTTCTTGTCCTTGTTAAAATGAATAATATTGTATTGAACTTGGATATGAAAATGGTACCTTGAAATTTTACCTATTTTTTTCTATAGTTTAACAACCTATTAATGTATATTTTTGAATATGAGAGTGACCTCTTGAGTTCTTACCTATTTATTTTATAATTTTAGGTGCCTATAAAATATTTTTTCTACAGCATTTTTTACTCTATAGGTTCTAAAATGTTATTTTTACGAATGTAACATCAAAAATAAAATGTTAACCCTCCATTTTCAGATCTATAATTCTGGTACCTTTTTTCTTTTTTAAAATACCGTCATAAAATCTGGGAAGAGTTAAAAGGTAGTGGGTAAAAATGAACTTCTTTGGGATTAGGCATCCCCAGCAACACAATCAATTTCAAGCCATAATACTTGACATGTAATGATTCATTCCTGTATATTAGATAAAAAAATAAAAAAAAACGATTTTTCAATTTAAAGTAAGGATTGACATTAAGACTTAAAACTAACAGAAAGTATTCCAAATATGAAAGTGGTTTTCTCCCTCTCGACACCTTACTCTTTACACCAAAGTTGGACTCTTTCTCCCAACTCTACCTCTTAAAGCAATAAAATATTTTCGTATATATTTTCGTATATTATTTTCGTATATGAGGGGATTTGCCCCCTCGTCAATATCTTGCACTTTACCCCAAAGCTTGAATTTTATTCGAATTCTTTAATAATGAGCCCTGAATCACTAAGGCCGTTGAATATATAGTTGAAATTATTAAAAAATACTTTAGCGTAAAGAGCCAGGTATTCTGGAGGAGATGAACTCCCTTACATACATAATAATTTCTGTTCGTTTAAAATTTGAATACTGCTCCATGCTTCCAGTTGAAAAAACTTTTTTTTTATTTATATTCTAATTTTTTTTAATAATGCTAGAAAATCCTGCGCCTCCTTCATGGAAATTCATTTCCCTCATTATAAAATCCTCCATGAAAAAATACTCTCACTTAACTTCTTCCCATCGACCCCCCTCCCACCACAGAAAAGTCCCCCCGAAAACGTCTGTACACTTCCAAATAACCATTACTATATGTAAACAATGGTAAAAAATTTTAACTTGCAGCCCCCCCCCCTAGGGACTTTGGGGGATTAAGTCGCCCCCAAAGACATTACCATTAGGTTTTACTACTATCCTTCCCAAAATGTCTATTTCGAAATTTTGATACGGTGACATTTTAAGAAAAATGAACGTGGGTTGGGGCCTAGATGTCCTCCAATGTTTTTGGTCACTTAAAAAGGAAACTAAAACTTTTAATTTCCGTCAGAATCGGCCGTTTAGCGACATTCTAGGATCACTGGGTCAATACGATAACCCCTTGGGAAAAAAGCGAAAAAACAAAATCAAACAGTTCGTGGCAACGAATTGTAGCAAGGAGTGACCCAGCTCAAAAGTAAATGAGACTCTAAAAATTTTGATACTAAAAGAACTGCATTTTTACACTGATTTCAAATATATAAGATTCATCAAATTTAATGTTTGTCATCAAAAGTTACGAGCCTGAGAAAATTTACCTTATTTTAGAAAATAGGGGGAATACCCCCTAAGAGTCATATGATCTTAACGAAAACCACACCTTTGCATTCAGCAGATCTGAAAACCCTAATTTAAAAATGCCAAACTCCTATCTAGAAAAATTTGGGACTTGGTGTTTTGCCAGAAGACCAATCACGGGTGCGTCTTTATTTTATTTTTTTTTTATTATTATTATTTTCTTTTCCAGGGGTCATCGTATCGACCAAGTAGTCCTAGAATGTCACAAGAGGGCTAATTATAACGGAAATGAAAAGTCCTAGTGCCATTTTTAAGTTTTAAATGACCCAAAAAAAATTGGAGGGCACCTAGGCCCCCTCCCACGCTCATTTTTTCCCACAGTCAGTAGATCCAAATTTTGAGATAGCAATTTGGTTCAAAATAGTAGAAAACCATAATAACTATGTCTTTGGGATGATTCACTCCCCTAGAGTCCCCGGGGTAGGGGCTGCAAGTTACAAACTGTTTACATACAGTAATGGTTATTGGCAAGACGTTTTTGGGGGGGGTATTTTGGTTTGGGGGGATTGAGGGGAAGGAGCTATGTGAGAGGAGCTTTCCTTGGACAAATTTGTTATGGGGGAAGAGAAATTCAATGAAGGGGGTGCAGGATTTTCTAGCATTATTATAAAAAAAATGCAAGAATAAATATGAAACAAAATTCAACTTCAAGTAAAGAGCAGCATTAAAACTTAAGTAAACAGAGAATATCACGCATATCAGAGGTTCATCTCCTCCTAAATACCTCACTCTTTACTCTAAAGTATTATTAGTAATTTCAAGTATTCCATGGGGAAATGGAGAAAGCTTTTTCATTTATTTGTTTTTTTTTGTGTGCATGTTCTTTGTTCTTCCAATGGGTTTTTATATCAATCCAGTTGTCCTAGAATACCATGTTTTTGAGGATTACTTAACCCCCAACGGTTTACTGGGAGAAAGTATCGCCAGTTGGGACCTTGAGAGTCTAGTTCCATCAGACTTACTTAAATTGCTTAAAAGACACATTTTTTTTCGGGGGAGGGGGCTGGGAATTTTTCTTGAGGGAGGTTAGGCAGCAGAATTTTTGCATGGAAGAATTTGCTCATGGGAAAAGAGATTGTTGTGTGGTTGGAAATCCAGATAATTAGTACTATATTCCACTTTTCTAGATATAGCGTTTGTTATTTGGAAATATTTTACTGATTTTCAAGGATAGCATTTCTAAGGGGGGGACTACTTGAAGAAATATCTTCAAAAATAAAAAGAAATTCCTACGAGCATTCGAGAAATAATCAGAAATAAAATTTAAAAAAAAAATGTAGAAGCATAGAGTATTTTCTAGAGGTAATTGCCAAGAAGAGATATTAGCAAGGACAGAATGGTCTGTGGAAAATTCTACTGAAAGTTAAAAGTAACATTGAAATTTAAGACGAACAGAAATACTTTTATGTAGGAAGGATGGGGTGCTAAGCTGCCACTTCCCCTTTTTTAGCTGTAAATGCCAAAGTCTGACATTTTGGTCAAAATCTATAAGAAAAAAACAATCCTAAAACACATGAGCTATGTATTTGTAAGGAGAAGCTTATTTGAAGGACTTAAAAATATTAGCTTACAGATAGAGGGTGTGTGAAAGGGAATGTTAAATCAGAGACATAATTTTTCGTTCATTTTAAATTTTGCTCCTTACATTCAGTGCTGCATGTTTTTGGTCTGATTTTATTTTTATTTATTTTTTTTTACTTTATACTTTACAAGAAGTGGTTTTACTATATAGCTTGAAAACGACAATATTAAGATTACCATTTTATTTGAAAGTGCTAATCTGTTTTTCTCTCTTTTAGACCCTACTTTCTACTCTCTGCCTCTTTTCTCTTTGCCTATTTTTTGTCTCTTCGCTATCTCTATCTTTTTCGTTACTTCTTAATGACCCTGTCTTTGTGTCTTTCAATACCTTTTTTTGTCCTAAAAAAAATATATATATATATATATTTGGTCGTACATGGATATAAAAGTGATATATAGAGTTTTTAACTAGTTGTTCTACAGCTTAGAAGCCAGTTTTATACAATCTATATTTTATGGCACTTGGTAACTACTAAGTGACAAACAACGACCGTAAATTCTGTCGGTCGGTCTGTCTGTCTGTCTGTCCCGGTTTTGCTAGTTTAGGCACTTCCAGGTAAGCTAGGACAATGAAATTTGGCAGGCGTATCAGGAACCAGACCAGCTTAAATTGAAGATTGTTGTTTTTCTAATGCAATTATCTGGAGAGGGGGAATGGAGGGACGGTTAAATAAATGAAATTAGAAAGAAGGACGTGTTTTAATTTACGAACGGGGATCGGCTCTTAAAAAAATTTGATGTTTAGAAGGATATTGTGTCTCGGAGCTCCTATTTCAATACTCGACTGGATCCAGTGACATTGGGCGTGCTGGGGAGGGGGACCAAGAATCTAGGAAAATGCTTAGAGTGGAGGTATCAGGTTGAAACTAGCGAAGAATAATAAGCAGAATTCCTAGATACATAATTGACATAACCGGAAAGGATCCATAATATTTTGAAGAGTTGGGGGGGGGGTAATTCTAAAAATTTGAAAAAATGAAGTATATGTAACTTACAAACGGGTGATCAGATCTTAATGAAATATATTATTTAGAATGATATTGTGAATTATGTTTACGTGGCACCTTTGATTGGCACCTTTGATGTTTTGTATTAGGGAATGTATTCTCTAGGGAATTGTGTTTCTAGGGAATTAGGGGCTTGTTTCGAGTTTTCTTGCTTAAAGATGGCTCAGTTTGGTATGTTATCTTTGGGAAAGTGATGCAGAGGGAAAGTGATACTATCTTCGGAAAAGTGATGCAGGGGGCTTGCAAAGTTATCTCCCATGCTACTTTTCCTATTTCATTGTCGAATATTTATCCGGGGAGATTCTGGAACAAAACCATAGGAAAGCAAAAGCATTAAAAGCAAAAAAAAATTTTTCAATAAATTGCAAATTATATACTGGTCTTGAGAAGGAATCGGAGTAAGTGAAAATTTTGTCTATTGTTAAGAAGACATGAGGGTTGCAGAACCTAACCTTGTTAGTTTCTGCTAGTTTTGAGTGTAACTCGATTATTTATTTTAATATCTGTTTGTTTTAGGTATTATTTGATTGTTATGATGACTTGCGGTATTTTTACACCTGAAAGAATATTTGAATTTATTTCTGCTCCTTCTTGATTCAAATTAAAAAAAAAACTGTTTTTTTAATCAAATAGTTCGTGGTAACGAACAGTAGTAAGGAGCGACCCGGCTCAATAGCAAACGAATCTGTAAAAAACGGAATTTTGATTCTAAAAGATGCATCAAAAGAATTGGATATTCATGTTGATTTTAAATATATAAGTTTCATCAAATTTAGTCTTTGTCATCAAATGTTACGAGCCTGAGAAAATTTGCCTTATTTTGGAAAATAGGGGGAAACCCCCCTTAAAAGTCATAGAATCTTAACGAAAAACACACCATCGCATTCAGCCCATCAGAGAACCCTGTAGTAAAAATTTCAAGCTCCTATCTACAAAAATGTGGAATTCTGTATTTTTTTGCCAGAAGACAGATCACGGGTCCGTGATTACTTAATTTTTTCCCGGTGTCATCGTATCGACCAGATTTTCCTAAAATGTCGCCAGAGGGCTCATTCTAACGGAAATAAAAGGGACTTGTGCCCTTTTTAAGTGACCAAAAATTGGAGGGCACCTAGGTCCCCTCCCATGCACACTTTTTATCCCAAAGTCACTGGATCAAAATTTTGAGATAGCCATTTTTCTCCGCATAGTCAAAAAACATAATAACTATGTCTTTGGGGATGACTTACACCCCTCCCCTTCCCACAGTCCCTGGTGGAGAGGCTGCAAGTTACAAACTTTGACCAGTCTTGACATACAGTAATGGTTATTGGAAAGGGTACAGACGTTTTCAGGGGGATTTTTTGATTTGGGGGTGAATTTGAGGGGGAATAGACTATGTGGGAGGAACTTTCCTTGGAGAAATGTGTCATGGGGGAAGGAAAATTAAATGAAAAGGGTGCGGAATTTTCTAGCACTATTAAAAAAAAAATCAAAGAAAAAATAAACATGAGAAAGTTTTTTTAATTAAAAGTAAGGAGTAGCATTAAAACTTAAAACGAACAGAAATTATTAAGCATATGAGGGTTTCTAAAAATACTTTATCATCAAGAGCAACGTATTTAGGAGAAGATAAATACCACGCTCTTTATGCTAAAGTATTTTTAGTAACTTAAACTATTTATTCTACGGCCTTTCTGATTCAGGGGTTACTCTTAAAGAATTAGGACAAGATTCAAGATTTTTTCTAAAGAGCGAAGTATTAAAAAGGGGACAAACCCTCTCATATACAGAATAAAAATATAAGAATATAAAAGTTTGTTACGTAAGTTAATTCTTATGGTACGTATAATTTTTACTAATAAAAAGGTTCGTTAAAAATTAAAAGTTCTAGTTGCCCTTTTAAGTAACCGAAAAATTGGAGCGCAACTAGGCCTCTTTCGCCACCCCTTATTTCTCAAAATCGTCTGATCAAAACTAAGAGAAAGACATTTAGCCAAAAAGAGAATTATTATACAAATTCCATTTTAATAATATATGTGCGAAGAGCCAAAATCAAATATGCATTAATTCAAAAACGTTCAGAAATTAAATAAAAAAAACTAGTTTTTTTAACTGAAAGCAAAGAGCAACATTAAAACTTAAAACGAACAGATATTACTCCCTATGTGAAATGGGTTGTCCCCTCCGCAATCCCTCTAAAGTTTGACTCTTTGCCACAATTCTACTTTTTAAAACAATTAAAAGCTTTAGCATAAAGAGCGAAGGATTGCGGAGGGGACAACCCATTTCACATACGGAGTAATTTCTGTTAGTTTGAAGTTTTAATGTTACTCCTTACTTTCATTTTAAAAAGCTAGTTTTTATTTAATTGCATGTAAGAAGCAACTTTAAAGCTTAAAGCAAACAGAAATTATTCCACATATGAAAGGGGTTTTCCTCTCTTTAACGCTTCGCTCCTTACGCTAAAATTTGACTCTTTCTGACAGCTCTATTTTTTTAAAAAAGTCAAAAACATTAGCTTAAAAAGCGATCTATTGTAGGTGAGACGAACATCCTGATATATGTAATAATTTCTGTTCTTTTTAGGTTTTAATTCGGCTCCTTACTTGCAGCTGAAATTATGTTTTATTTATGTTCTTAGTTTTTTAAATAATACTAGAAATTCTCTTCCTCCATGATAAATTCCTGCATGGAAGGATCATCCAAGGTAACCCCCGACCCCGACCCACATCCGCCCTAAACACAAAAAATCCCCCAGAGAACGTCTGCATACTTCCCAATAGCCCTTAATATATGTAATTAATGGTCAATGTTTGTAACTTGCAGCCCCTCCCCCAGGTACTCTGGGGGATTAACTCGTCTCAAAAGACATAATTATAAGGGTTTTTGACTATTTTGAACAAAATGGTAATCTTACAGTTTTGATCCGGTGATTTTGAGAAAAAATGAGCGTGGGAGGGGGCCTAGACAACATCCAATTCTCTTAGTCACTTAAAGGGGGCACTAGAGCTTTTAATTTCCATTAGAATGAGCCCTATCACAACATTGTACGACCACTGGGTCAATACGATCACCCCTGAGAAAAAAAAAACAAATAAAAAAATAAACACGCACCAATGATCTGTCTTCTGGCAAAAAATACAAAATTCCACATTTTTGCAGATAGGAGCTTGAAACTTCTACAGTAATGTTTTCTGATTTGCTGAAACTGAAGGTGTGATTTTTGTTAAGATTCAGTGACTTTTAGGGGTTGTTTCTCTATATTTTCTAAAAATAAGGCACATTTTCTCAGGCTCGTAACTTTTGATGGGCAACACTAAACTTGATTGAATTTATGTAATTAAAATAAGAATAAAAATGTTATTTTTTTTATGTAAATATTGGTATCAAAATTTTCCGTTTTTAAGAATTTTGGTTACTATTGTGCCGCGTCACTCCTTACTACATTTCGTTACCACGAACTGTTTAATAGTTTTTATGGTAGCTAGCTTTTCCCTCTCTCCTACGCCTCTTTTTTACTCATTACTATTTGATCAAAAATTTTGAATAGCCATCTTGTACAACATATTCAAAATATGTAATAACCATGTCTGTTCTCATGATTTGACCCCCCAAAATCAAACAGTTCGTGGTAACGAACTGTAGTAAGGAGCGATCCGGCTCAATAGTAACCAAAACTCTAAAAAATTGAATTTTGATATCAATAGCTACATCAAAAGAATCGCATTTTAATGCTGATTTTAAATATATAAGTCTCATCAAGTTTAGTCTTACCCATCAAAAGTTACGAGCCTGGGAAAATTTGCCTTATTTAGGAAAATAGGGGGAAACACCCCCTAAAAGTCGTAGGATCTTAACGAAAATGACACCATCAGATTCAGCGTATCAGAGAACCCTACTGTAGAAGTTTCAAGCTCCTATCTACAAAAATGTGGAATTTTGTATTTTTTGCCAGAAGACAAATCACGGGTGCGTGTTTATTTGTTTGTTGTTTTTTTTGTTTTTTTTCCCAGGGGTCATCGTATCGACCAAGTGGTCCTAGAATGTCGCGAGAGGGCTCATTCTAACGGAAATGAAAAGTTCTAGTGCCCTTTTTAAGTGACCAAAAAAATTGGAGGGCATCTAGGCCCCCTCCCACGCTCATTTTTTTCCCAAAGTCAACGGATCAAAATTTTGAGATAGCCATTTTGTTCAGCATAGTCGAAAATCATAATAACTAAGTATTTGGGGGTGACTTACTCCCCCATAGTTCCTGGGGGAGGGGTTGCAAGTTAAAAACTTCAACCAGTTTTTACATATAATAATGGTTATTGGGAAGTGTACAGACGTTTTTAGGGGGATTTTTTTGGTTTTGGGGGTAGGATTGAGGGAGGGGGCTATGTGGGAGGATCTTTCCTTGGAGAAATATGCCATGGGGGAAAAATTCAATGAAAAGGGCGCAGGACGAATCTGGTCACGTTAGAAAAAACGTCAAATTCAGAGCTTAATATACAATGCTGGGTGTTCGGAGCCTCTCTATTATGGAGTATAATTTGAAAATAACACAACTATACGAGCGATAAAACATATATACCACAACCATAACTCAACTAACGAAAGAACTGCTAAGAGATAACAAAACTATAAAGCGACAACAGGTGAAAACTAACGGGAAAATAAACGAACTTAGAGGTGGAAGGGGCCCAGAGAAAAAATATAATCATTTTTCAATTTTGAGCCTAACTTCCGCAAAGGAGTAATAATGTCAGAAGCCCCGAAATACCGAATTATTTTCTTTTCAAACAGTTCGTGGTAAAGAACTGTAGTAAGGGGCGACCCGGCTCAATAGTAAACGGAACTCTAAAAAACGGAATTTTGATGCTAAAAGATACATCAAAAGAATTGAATTTTCACGCTGATTCTAAATATATAAGTTCCAATTAATTTAGTCTTTGTCATCAAAAGTTACGAGCCTGAGAAAATTTGCCCTATTTTGGAAAAAAGGGGGAAACATCCCCTAAAAGTCATAGAATCTTAACGAAAATCACACTATCGCATTCGGCATATCAGAGAACTCTATAGCGAAAATTTCAAGCTCCTATCTAAAAAAATGTGGAATTTCATATTTTTTGCCAGAAGACAAATCACGGGTGCATGTTTATTTGTTTGTTTGTTGTTGTTTTTTTCTTTTCCCCAGGGGTCATCGTATCGACCAGGTGGTCTTAGAGTGTCGCAAGAGGGCTCATTCTTACGGAAATGAAAAGTTCTAGTTCCCTTTTAAGTGATAAAAAAAATGGAGGGCAAATAGGCCCCCTCCCACGCTAATTTTTTTCCCAAAGTCAACAGATTAAAATTTTAAGATAGCCATTTTGTTCCGCATAGTCGAAAACCATAATAACTATATCTTTGGGAATGACTTACTCCCCCACAATTCCTGGGGGAGGGGCTGCTAGTTACAAACTTTGACCAGTGTTTACATATAGTAATGGTTATTGGGAAGTGTACAGACGTTTTAGCCAAAAAAAAATTAATATACTAATTTCATTTCAATAATTTATGTGCGGAGAGCCAAAATCAAACATGCATTAATTCAAAAACGTTCAGAAATTAAATAAGAAAACTAGTTTTTTTAACTGAAAGTAAGGAGCGACATTAAAACTTAAAACGAACAGAAATTACTCCGTATATGAAATGGGTTGTCCCCTCCGCAGTCCCTCGCTCTTTACGCCAAAGTTTGACTCTTTGCCACAATTCTACTTTTTAAAACAATTAAAAACTTTAGCGTAAAGAGCGAGGGACTGCGGAGGGGACAACCCATTTCATATACGGAGTATTTCTGTTCGTTTTAAGTTTTAATGTCGCTCCTTACTTTCAGTTAAAAAAACTAGTTTTTTTTATTTAATCTACTGGAAGGAGGCATCGTCAGTCAGGACTTTAAGGGTCCATTACTATAACACTTACTTTAATTACTTTATAGATAAATTTTTTTGGGAGGGGGGAGGGGAACCTTTCTGTACGGAGCCTAGAATGGAAAATGTTTACATGGAGGAATTTTCTCATGGAGGAAGACAATTTTCTTGGTAGGAAAGCCGGGTAAGCAGTACTATCTATCACTTTTCTAAATATAGTATTTGTTATTTCAAAATATATGACTATTTTTCAATTGGAGAGTTCTTATGGAGCAGGATGATTGTTAGGAGAATTTTCTTCAAGAAGAGGAAATAGATTCAGGGGATTATGTGAGAAATAATGAGAAATAAAATTGAATTTATATGAAAGCAAATATAATTTTCTAGAGACAAATTTCACAGGGAATTTTAAGCAAGGGCAATACTTTCCAGAAATAACTTCAAGAGGAGAATAGGAATTTCAGCTAGGATGGAGTTTTCGTGGGAAAATTCCTTGTCCAGAAAGAGTTTTCAGGGGGGGTTGACTTTCATAGATAGTAAAGGTGGGCATCCCAGAATGAAATAGAAATTGATAATTTTATATCAATATACAATCTTCGTATTGATTATTAAAAGCTATGGAATAAAAACAATACAATAATGAATTTCTACTAAATTTGAAGAGCAACAATAAAACTTCAAACGAATAGAAACTACTTTATATAAAGAAGGACTGCAAGTTATGATTTGTTGCCAACTGTTTACAAATAGTATTGGTTATTGGGAAGTATACGGACATTTTCTGGGGGATTTATCTTGTGGGGATGGTCATTGGAGGGGGTTACATGGGAGGATTTTTACATGCTTTATTTAACATACATTTTTATGTAAAAACAATCAGGATTAAATAAAAAAAAAATATGTCTTTTCAACTGAAAGTAAGGAACAACATTAAAACTTAAAACAAACGGAAATTATTATGTGTATAAGGGGTTTCACCCTCCTCGGAAATATCTCTCTCTTTACACCATGGTTTTTTAGTACTTTTAACAGAACTTTTTACGCTAATTAAATAGCCTTTGATATTCAGGGGTTATTTTCAAAGAACTGGGAGAAAATTTGAACTTTAGCGTAAGAGCGAGGTATTGAAAAATCGGCAAGCCCCCTCATATACGTTATAATTCCTATTTGTTTTACGTTTTAATGTTGTTCCTTAGTTTTGTTTGAAAAAAACTTGTTTTTTTTATTTAATTTATGTTAAATATTAACATGACTCCTTTCACTCAATATTGTATATTTTCAGTTGATTTTTTTTCTAAATAATACTTTAGAAGAAGTGTTTTCAATCTACAGCTTTACAAATTCAATATTAAGATTTCCATTTTATTTTAAAATGCTAATTTCGTTTTCACTCTATTTTTTTAGTACCCCGACCCTCTTGCCCTATTTCTTTTTATTTATATTATCTGTACCTTTTTTGTTACTTCTGACTAGCATTGTCTTTGCGACTTTCAATAATTTTCTTGTCTTTTGTTAAAAAGAATAATATTTTATTGAACATGGATATGAAAATGGCATCTTGAATTTTTACCTACTTTTTCTATAGTTTGGCGAACTGTTAATGTATATTTTTAAATATAAAAGTGGCATCTTCTTGCCTATTTATTCTTTATTTTATTTGCCTATATAATATGTTTTCTATAACATTTGTTTCTCTATATGTTCTAAAATATTATTTTTATGAATGTAAGTTCAAAAATAATGTGGTAACCCTCCTATTTTGGACATATAATTAGGGCATCTTTTTACTTTTCTTATATATTCATTTATAGTAAGGAGCGACCCGGCTCAATAGTGACCGAAACTCTAAAAAAAGGAATTTTGATACCAATAGTTACATTAAAAGAATTGCATTTTAATGATGATTTTTAATATATAAGTTTCATCAAGATCAGTTATACCCATCAAAAGTTAGAAGCCTGAGAAAATATGGCTTATTTTAGAAAATAGGGGGAAACACTCCCTAAAAATCATACAATCTTAACAAAAATTACACTATCACATTCGACGTATTAGAGAACCTTATTGTGGAATTTTCAAGCTCCTATCTACGAAATGTGGAATTTTGCATTTTTTGCCAGAAGACAGATCACGGATGCGTGTTTATTTGTTTTTTTGTTCGTTTTTTTCCCAGGGGGTGATCGTATGGACTGAGTGGTCCTAGAGTGTCGCGAGAGAAATCATTCTAACGGAAATATCAAAAGTTCTAGTGCCTTTTTTAAGAGTGCAATTTTTAAGTGCCCTTCAAAATTGGAGGGCACCTAGGCCCCCTCCCACGCTAATTTTTCCCTGAAAGTCACCGAATCAAAATTCTGAGATAGCCATTTTATTCACCATAGTCGAAAAACCTAATGACTATGTCTTTAGGGACGCCTTACTCCCCCAGAGTCCCCGTGGGAGCGGCTGCAAGTTACAAACTTTGACCTGTGTTCAAACAGTTCGTGGTAACGAACTGTAGTAAGGAGCGACCCGGCTCAATAGAAACAAAAACTCTAAAAAATGGAAATTTGATACCAATAACTACATCAAAAGAATCGTATTTTATGCTGATTTTAAATATATAAGTTTCATCAAGTTTAGTCTTACCAATCAAAAGTTACGAGCCTGAGAAAATTTGAGTTATTTTGGAAAATAGGGAAAAACACCCCCTAAAAATCATCGAATCTTAACGAAAATTGCACCATCAGATTCAGCGTATCAGAGAACCGTACTCTAGAGGCTTTAAGCTCTTATCTACAAAAATATGGAATTTTGGATTTTTTGCCAGAAGGCAGATCACGTATACGTGTTTATTTGTTTTTTTTTTTTTTGTTTTTTTTCCCAGGAGTAACTGTACCAACCCAGTTGTCCTAGAATGTTGCGGGATGGCTCATTCTAACGGAAATAAAAAGTTCTAGTGCCCTTTATAAGTGACCAAAAAAATTGGAGGGCACCTAGGCCTACTCCCACGCTAATTATTTTCCCTAAGTCAACGTATCAAAATTCTGAGATAGCCATTTTATTCAACGTAGTCGAAAAACCTTATGACTATGTCTTTGGATACGACTTACTCCTCCAAAGTTCCCATGGGAGGGGCTAAAAGTTACAAGCTTTGACCAGTGCTTACATATAGTAATGGTTATTGGGAAGTGTACAGGCGTTTTCAGGAGGAATTTTTGGTTGGGGGAGGGCTTGAGAAGAGGGGGATATACTGGCGGAACTTTCCATCGAGGAATTTTTCATGGGGAAAAAAATTTCCATGAAGGGAGCACAGGATTTACTAGCATTATTAAAAAAAAACAATGAAAAAATAAATATGAAAAAGTTTTTTCAGCTGGAAGTAAGGAGCAGTATTAAAACTTAAAAAGAACAGAAATTATTACCCATATGAGGGGCTCACCTCCTTCCAATGCCTCGCTCTTTACGCTAAAGTATTTTTAGTAATGTCAACTATTTATTCTACGGCTTTTGCGATTCAGGGGTCATTCTTAATGAATTTGAACAAAATTTAAGATTTAGTGTAAAGAAAGAGGTACTGACGAGGGGGTGAACCCTCTCATATGTGTAATAAAAACATGAGAATGAAAAATTCTTTACTTAAGCTAATTTATAAGTTACGTAAATCTTTAAAAAATAAAAAGATTCGTAAAAAATTAAAAGTTCTAATTGCCTTTTTAATTAACCAAAAAATTGGAGGGCAACTAGGCTTCTTCCGCCGCTCTTTTTTTCTCAAAATCATTTGATCAAAATTATGAGAAAGCTATTTAGCAAAAAAAAAATGCAAATTTTGTTTTAATTATTCCTCTGCGGAGAGACAAAATCAAAACATGCATTGATTCAAAAACGTTCAGAAATTAAATAAAAAAAAACAAGTTTTTTCAACTGAAAGTAAGGAGCGACATTAAAACTTAAAACAAACAGAAATTACTTCGTATATGAAAGGGGCTGCTTCCTCATCAACGCCCCGCTCTTTACGCTAAAGTTTTTTATTGTTTTAAAAACTAGAGTTGCGAGAAAGAATCAAAGTTTAGCGTAAGGAGCGGGGTGTCGAGGAGGAAGCAGACCCTTTCATATGCGGACCCTTTCATATGCGGGCTTCATATGCAGACCCTTTAATGTCGCTCCTTCTACTTTCAGTTGAAAAAACTAGTTTTTTTTATTTTATCAAACATGTATTATTTCAAATATTAATTCACATATATTAACGTCACATCATTTAATTACATATAGTAGTGGTTACTGGGAAGTGTACAGACGTTGTCAGGGGGATTTTTTTGTTTAGGGGGAGATTTGAGGGAGAGGGGGGTTGTGTGGGAGAATATTTCCATAGAGAAACTTGTCATGGGAGATGAGAATTTCAATGAAGGGGGCGCAGGATTTTCTAGCATTATTTGAAAAAACAATGGAAAAATAAATATGAAAAGTTTTTTTTTTACTGAAAATAAGGAGCAGCATTAAAATTTAAAACGAACAAAACTATTACGCTTATGAGGGGCTTACCTCCTCGTTATGCCTCACTCCTTACACTAAAGTATTTTTAGTAATTTCAAATATTTATTCTAAGGCCTTTGTGATTCAGAGCTCATTCTTAAGGAATTCGGACAAAATTTAAGCTTTAGGGTAAAGAGCGAGGTATCAACGAGGGTTGAACCCCCTCACACATGCAACAAAAACATACGAATATAGAAGTTTGTTACGTAAATTAATTTGTAAGTGACGTATATTTTTTACCAATGTAAACGTTTGTAAAAAATTAAAAGTTTTGGTTGCTTTTTTAAGTAATCAAAAAATTGGAGGGCAACTAGGCCTCCTCCCTCGCTCTTTTTTTCTCAAATCTTCCGAAAATTGCAATAAATTAAAATACAAATTTCGTTTTAATTATTCATGTATGGACAGCCAAGATCAAAACAAGTATCAATTCAAAAACGTCCAGAAATTAAGCAAAAAAAAGTTTTTTTAAATGAAAGTAAGGAGAGACATTAAAACTTAAAACGAACAGAAATTACTCCGTATATGAAAGGGGCTTTTCTTCCTCAACGCCCCACTCCTTACGCTAAAGTTTTTTACTGTTTTAAAATGTAGAACTAAGAGAAAGAGTCAAACTTTAGCGTAAAGAGCGGGGCGTTGAGGAAGAAATTGATGCAAGGGGCTTGCAAAGTTTTTTTCCCATTTAATTTTTCTCATTTCATTGTCTAATATTTTTCGGGGAGATTCTTGAACAAAACCATAGGAAAACAAAAGCATAAAAAGCAAAAACAAATTTTTTTTCACTAGAGTGTAAGTTATATACCGGTCTTGAGAAGGAATCGGGGTAAGTGAAAATTTTGCCTATTCTTAAGAAGACATGAGGGTTGACAAACCTAAATATATGACTAATTTTCAAATTGGGAGTTATTACGGAGCAGAATTTTACTCGGACAAGTTTATTCAAGAAGGATGAAGAGATTTCTGGGATTATATCAGAAACTATAAGAAATAAAATAAAATCTATATGAAATTAAAGAAAATTTCTTAGAGGGAATTGTAAAACGGAAATTTTCTGTTAAGATGAAATGCTTCAGAAAAAAACTTTAAGAGGAGAAGAGGAATTTGAGGTAGGGTGAACTTTTTGTTTACCCGAAGAGCATTCAAACTTAAGGAATTCTCAGGAGGAAAGGAGGAGAATTTTCACAAGGAAGGAAGAGTCAAAAGATCTAATATCTATGTGTTTGAGCATTAATTAGCCCCCATAGTCCCCTGGGAGTAGGATCGCCAGTTTGTATCTTAAGGATCTAGTTCCGTCAAACTTACTTTAATTACTTTATAAGCACATCATTCGGAAGGGGGAGGTTTCTTGAGGGAGACTAGACTTGAAAATTTTAAATTGAGGAATTTTCTAATGGAGAAGGGAATTTTGAGGGGTTCGCAATTCGGGTAAATAGTTCGGTTTGTCAATTTTCTCAATATCTTATTGTTTTTGGAGCTACATGAGTGATTTTCAAGGGGAGAATTTTTATGGGTGGATGATTGCCAGGAGAAAATTTGTTCAAGAAGAGAAAAGAGATTTCTGGGATTATTTGAGAAATGATGAGAAATAAAATTGAATTCATATGAAAGCATAGATAATTTTCTAGAGGGAATTGTCAAGGGGAAACTTTAGCAAGGACAAAATTGTCCGAGAATAACGTCAAGGATAACGTCAATTTAAGCTATGATGGACTTTTTGTGCGAAAATTTCTGATCCAGAAAGAGTTTTCAGGGGGTTTGACTTTTATAGAGAGGAAAGGTAAGCATCCCAAAATGAATTGAAATCGATAATTTTATATGAATATAAAATCTTAGTGTTGATTTTTACAAGCTATCTAATAAAAACATCTCCAGATACTTATTAAACAGAAAACTGAATTTCTACGGAAATGAAAAGTTCTAGTGCCCTTTTTAAGTGATCAGAAAAAATTGGAGGGCACCTAGGCCCCCTCCCACGTTCATGATTTTCCAAAAGTCAACGGATTAAAATTTTGAGATAGCCATTTTGTTACGCATAGTCGAAAACTATAAAAACTATGTTTTTGGGAATAACTTACTCCCCCACAATCCCTGGGGGAGGGGCTGCAAGTTACAAACTTTGACCAGTGTTGACATATAGTAATGGTTATTGGGAAGTGTACAGACGTTTTCAGGGGATTTTCTGGTTTGGGGGGTGGGGTCAATGGGGGCGGGCTATGTGGGAGGATTTTTCCTTGGAGGAATATGTCATGGGGGAAGAAAAACTCAATGAAAAGGGCGTAGGATTTTCTAGCATTACTATAAAAAAAAACAATGAAAAAATAAACATGAAAACGTTTTTTCAATTGAAAATAAGGAATAGCATTGAAATTTATATGAACAGAGATTGTTACGCGGTTCTAAGAAATGAACAGAGATATGAGGGGTTCTAAAAATAGGGGTAATTAATCTCCTACTAAATACCTCGCTTTTTATGCTAAAGTATTTTTAGTAATTTCAACTATTTATTCTATGACCTTTTTGATTCAGGGGTCATTCTTAAAGAATTGGGACAAAACTTACGATTTAGTGTAAAGAACAAGGTATTAACGAAGGTACAAACCCCCTCGTACAGATAATAAAAATATAAGAATATAAAAGTTTGTTACCTAAGTAAATTCTTAAGTTAAGCATATTTTTTACTAATAAGAAGCTCGTTAAAAATTAAAAGCTCTAGTAACCTTTTTAAGTAACAGAAAAATTGGAGCGCAGCTAGGCCTCCTTCCCCACCCTTTATTTCTCAAAATCGTCTTATCAAAACTAAGAGAAAGCCATTTTGCCAAAAAAAAAAAAATAATATACAAATATCATTTCAATAATTTATGTGCGGAGAGCCAAAATCAAACATGCATTAATTAAAAAACGTTCAGAAATTAATTAAAAAAAAATTGTTTTTTTAACTGAAAGTAAGGAGCGACATTAAAATTTAAAACGAACAGAAATTACTCCGTATATGAAATGGGTTGTCCCTTCCGCAATCCCTCGCTCTTTACGCTAGAGTTTGACTCTTTGCCACAAATCTACTTTTTAAAACAATTAAAAGCTTTAGCGTAAAGAGCGAGGCGTTGAGGAGGGGACAACCTATTTCATATTCGGAGTAATTTCTGTTCGTTTTAAGTTTTAATATCGCGCCTTACTTTCATTTAAAAAAACTAGTTTTTTTTATTTAATCAAACATGTATTAATTCAAAAACGTTCAAAAATTAAATAAAAAAAAAAGATTTTTAACTGAAAGTAAGGAGCGACATTAAAAATTAAAATGAACAAAAATAACTCCTTGTCTGAATGGGGCTGTTCCCTTCTCATCACCCCACTCTTTAAGCTAAAGTTTATTTACTGTTTAATAAAGTAGAATTGAGAGAAAGAATCAAACTTTAGCGTAAAGAGCGGGGCGTTGAGAAGGGAACAGCCCCTTTCATACACGGAGTAATTTCTGTTTTTTTTTAAGTTTTAATGTCGCTCCTTACTTTCAGTTTAAAAACTAGTTTTTTTTAATAAAAAATAAACACGCATCCGTGATCTGCCTTTTGGCACAAAATACAAAATTCCCCTTTTTTTTAGATAGGAGCTTGAAACTTCTACAGCACGGTTTTCAAACAAGCTGATTCTGATGATCTAATTTTCGTTAATATTTTACAGCTCTTAGGTGGTATGCCCCCTATTTTCTTAATTAAGGCAAATTTTCTCAGCCATTAACGTTTGACGGGTAAGACAAAACTTGACAAAACTTATATATTTATAATCAACATTGAAATTTGATTCTTATGATGTAACTATTGATATTGAAACTCCGTTTTTTAGAGTTTCGGTTACTATTTAGCTGGTTCACTCGTTAACTGTTTACAAACCCTTTGCTTATATTAACAAAAATCGATAGGATCTATTTATATTGTTGATATATCTTAAAAATCAAATTTAATATTATTCCAGATGTTTTGTCAACATTCTTTCTTGAAAACTGTGACTTTGCAAGTGCAAATGCAAATTTGCACCCTCTTTTAAAAATAACATCATTTGTATTTTTTTGAACAGAAAGAATATTTGAAATGTTTTTACTTTTATGACTTTAATAAATAAAAATTGTAAACACTTTAGGGAAAAAATATTAGAATATATATTTTAAATTTAAATTCTACTTCTATTTGTGTTTTATTCTACTTTTTTTTTGCTACTTACATAATGCTTTCCTTTAATGACTTTAATAAAAACAAATTTAAGACTTTAAGGAAAAAATATTACTATGTGCATATTAAACTTAAAATCTACATTCATTTGTAATTTTGCTTCTTGTTTTTCAGTATAGTACAAGTCATATTCTGGTCTTGAGAAGACAATGGCGAACTGGGGGAAAGTCTTTTCATTTATTTGTTGTTGTTTTTTTATTTGTAATTTTTTGGTGTATGTTTTTTGTTCTTCCAATGGGTTTTGGTATCAATCCAGTCGTCCTAGAATACCATGTTTTGAGGATTAATTGACCCCCAACAGTTCACTGCGAGAAAGCATCGCCAGTTGGGACCTTAAGGGACTAGTTCCATCAAACTTACTGAAATTGCTTAAAAGATACATTTTAGGGGGGGAGGGATTTTTCTCGAGGGAGATTTGGCAGGAAGATTTTTACATTGAGGGATTTCCTCATGGGAAAAGAGAATGTTGTGTGGTTGGAAAGCCATACATAGTACAATTTACCACTTTTCTACATATATTGTTTGTTATTCGGAAATATATTACTGATTTTCAAGGAGGGAATTTCTAAGGGGGGGGGGATACTTAGAGAAATTTCTTAAAAAAGGGAAAGAGATTTCTAAGAGCATTCGAGAAATAATCAGAAATAAAATTTAAGAAATATGGAAGCAAAGAAAATTTTCGAGAGGTAATTGCCAAGAAAAGATGTTAGCGAGGACAGAATGGTCTTTGGAAAATTCTACTGAAAGTTAAAAGCAACATTGAAACTTAAGACGAAGAGAAACTATTTTATATAGGAGGGAGGGCTCCTATACCGCCGCTTCCCCTTTTTTAGCTGTAAATGCCAAAGGCTGACATTTTTGGCCAAATCTATAAGAAAAAAACAATCCTAAAACCCATGAGCTATGTATTTGTAAGGAGAAGCTTATTTGAAAGACTTAAAATATTACCTTACAGATAAAAGGTGTTTGAAGGGGAAGTTTAAATCAGATAAATAATTTTTTGTTCATTTTAAATTTTGCTCTTTACACTCAGTGCTGTATGTTTTTGGTTGATTTTATTTTATTTATTTTTTTCTTTATACTTTACAAGAAGTGGTTTTACTCTATCGCCTGAAAACGACAATATTAAGATTACCACTTTATTTGGAAGTGCTAATCTCTATTTCTCTCTTTTAGACCCTACTCTCTACCTCACTGCCTCTTTTCTCTTTGTCTATTCTTCATCTCTTTGCTATCTCTATCTTTTTCGTTACTTCTAAATGACCCTGTCTTTGCGTCTTTCAATACCTTTTTGGTCCTTTTTAAAATAAAACAATATTTGGTCGTACGTGGATATAAAAGTGATATATAGAGTTTGTAACTAGTTGTTCTAGAGCTTAGAATCCAGTTTTATACAATCTATATTTTATGGCACTTGGTAACTACTAAGTTACAAACAACGATCGTAAATTCTGTCGGTCGGTCTGTCTGTCTGTCTGTCTGTCCCGGTTTTGCTAGTTTAGGCACTTCCAGGTAAGCTAGGACAATGAAATTTGGCAGGCGTATCAGGAACCAGACCAAATTAAATCAAAATTGTCGTTTATCCAATGCGACTATCTGGGGGGGAGGGGAGGGAATGGGGGGACGGTTAAATCAATGAAATTAGAAAAAATAATGTATTTTTAACTTGCAAACAGGTGATAGGATCTTAATTAAATTTCATATCTAGAAGGATATTGTATCTCAGAGCTCTAATTTTAAATCTCTAAATTTTAAACTGAGCTCTAATTTTGAACTGAATCCAGTGACATCGTTGGAACTGGGGGGACCTAAAATCTTGGAAAACACTTAGAGGGTAGGGAGCAGGATTAAACTTGGTGGAAAAATAAGCAGAAGCCTAAATACATGATTGACAGAACTGGAACAAATCCGCTCTATTTAGGGGAGTGGGGGGGGGGGGGTAATTCTGAAAAATTAGAAAAATAGGAATTTTTAACTTACGAAGGAGTGATCAAATCTTAATGAAATTTCATATTTAGAAGGACCTCGTAACTCATATCTCTTATTTTAAATCCCGACCAGAGTCAGTGTCATTGGGAGGGGGGACCGGAAATCTTGGAAAACGCTTAAAGCAGAGAGATCAGGATGAAACTTGGTGGGAAGAATAAGAATAAGTTCAAGATACGAGACTGACTTAACTGGACCGGATCTGCTCTCTTTGGTGGAGTTGGGGGGGGGGGGGGTAATTCGTAAAAAATAGAAAAAAAATAGGTATTTGTAACCTACGAACGGGTGATTAGATCTTAATGAAATGTAATATTTAGAATATTGTTGTGTTTTAGAGCTCTTCTTTCGAATTCTGACTAGATCTGGTGACATTTGGGGAGTTGGAGGGGGAAACCAGAATTCTTGGAAAACGTGAAAATTGAGGTATCTTTATCTTTCAAAAGGGTGACCGGATCTTCATGAAACTTGATATATAGAAGGATCGTATGTCTCAGATACTCCGTTTTCAGTTCGAATTGGACCCGAGGACATGGGGGGCTGGAGGGGGGAAACAGGGATCTTGGAAACTGGAAATCTTGGAAAACGCTTAGAGTGGAGAGATCGGTATGAAACTTGACGGGAAAAAAAGGACATGTTATAGATTTGTGATTGACATAATTGGAACGGATTTGCTCTCTTTGGGGGAGCTGGGGGTATTAATTTGGAAAAAATTTGAAAAATTGAGATACTTTTAACTGAAGAACTGGTGACCGGATCTTAATGAAATTTGATATTGACAAGGAAATCATGTCTCATAGTTCTTATTTCAAATCCCTACCAGATCTTTGGTCACTGGGGAGAGTTGGAGAGGGAAACTGGAAAACTTGGAAAACACTTAGAGTGGAGAAATCGGGATGAAACTTGGTGGGTAGAATACGCAAATTTCTTAGATACGTGATTGATGTAGCTGTACTGGATCCACTCTCTTTGGGGGAGTTAGGATGTACGGTTCAGTGCTTTGGCCAGTTTGGTGCTTCTGGACGTGCTAGGACGATAAAAATTGGTAGGCGTGTCAGGGAGCTGCATAAATTGACTTGATAAAGTCCTTTTCCCCGATTCGACCATCTGGGGGGCTGAAAGGAAAGGAAAAATTAGAAAAAAAAGAGGTATTTATAACTTACGGGTGGGTGATGGGATCCTAATGAATTTTGATATTTAGAAGGACCTCGTGACTCAGAGCTCTTATTTTAAATCCCGACCGGCATTATGCCTCTGATTTTCGTTTTGAATCAATCTATTGATTCTTAGAATTTTGTTAGAGCTCATACCATATGAGCAATTGGCTCTTGGCTCTTTCGGCCTCGTCACAATTGCCATATGAGCTCTTGTTGAATATTAAAGTAATATCTTGAATTTTTACCTATTAGTTGTATTATTTAGAAACCAGTTTGTATAAATAATATGTTGTTCTATATTAATTTTTACTCTAAAGGCTCTAAAACATGATTTAAAAAAATGTAACTTCCTATAAAAAGTATTATCTTTCCATCTTTTGATCTATTATTCCGACATCTCTTTTATTTTTTCAAAGTAATATTGTAAAATCCACAAAGATTAAAAAAAATTGAGTACAAATTACTCTTGCTCAAACATACTCAGAGTGACTTTTTGTTAAAAAAATTATCTTCCATTCATCCCAATTATCCCACTTTATAAGTCCTGTATCACAACCTTAGCTGAATAAGAATAATCTCATTATGCTCTCTATATACTATATACTCTCTATATTCTCTATATACTGAATTCCCTAAAATACTGTTAGTACAACTCCAGAAGATCAGAATAGGGCAAACAGGGTGAGCTATTTCTCTACACATGACTCAATCGACCCTCTAAATGAAAGGATTGTTGTAGCTTCGATGAATTTTTCTAAAACTACATAAATTCTCCTCCCTCAAACTTGCTCTTTCAAATTTTCCCTCCTTTATCCAACCATCATGGCAGACCCTAAGGTAAAGAGATCGATCAAATTATCTAAAGGAGGAATGCCAAGAACCGAGTAGTTGAGAAAGAGCTATATCAGGCGTGGAACTTCTATCTGGAACTAATTTCATGGGGATGTTTTTCTAGAATATTCTTTTTATGACTACTTAAAAAGAATTTAGAACAGCCATTTCAAACCTCAAGGTTTCAAAACCAGGGAATCAAATAGTGGCATATCAGATACCTTTAAGTACCTGAAGCCGTGAATATATGAAATATGTATTTTCTTCATAAAAGTGAAAATTATATTATTGTTATTAAAGGGAGTTTAAATTTGCATTTGCACCAAAAGAGACACTAAATCTATTAGAAATAGAGCTAGTAAAACAGATCAATAAAATAAAAACTAATTGCAGTAATTAATTTAGTAATTTATTAAGTAATTAATTAGAATCTTTTGATTTTGTTTTAATGCAATATAAAGGAATAAATCTTTGAGCGTCAAGTGTAATGGCTTGTGGTTCATTGTACAGGTGGGGTAGGGGATGACAGATCCTCAAGAAGTTCACATATACTCAAAAAATTTTAAATCTTCTTGGATTTTACGACATTATTTTGAAAAAGTAAAAAAGGTACCCGAATAATAGATCACAAGATGAAAAGTTAATACTTAAATTGGAAGTCACATTCTTTTAAATCATTTCTTAGGACCTAAATAGTAAAAACTAACATAGAAAACTTAATATATATAAAAACTGGTTACTAAATAATATAACAAAGAGGCGAAAACCCAAGATAAGACTATCATATCCAAAATATATATTCTACAAAACGGGTTTCTAAACTAAGATAAAATAGGGATGGTGTCGAAAAAAGATAAAAATGATTAGCACTTTTAAATGAAGTATAAATCTTAATTTTATTGTTGTCAGGCAATAGATCGATGGAGAAATTTATCCCCAATCGACAAATCTCGTTGACTCTCTTTACGGGTTCATATTTCATTTTTGAGAATTAAACTTGGGTGTTCACGTGGCATCTTTCATCGGGTAATAAAAAGCTCATTTGTTTACGAAGCATCAAAGCTGATCATCCTTATATCAGACCACTATTCAATTTTATAAAGATGTATCTCTAGGGAATGGGAGGCTTGTTTTGGGTGTTCATGCTTAAAGATGGCTGAGTTTGGTGTGCTATCTTTGGGAAAGTGATGTAGGGGGCTTGCAAAATAATCTCCCATGTAATTTTTCCTATTTCATTGATTCTGGAATAGATTCTGGAACAAAAGCATGAAAAAACAAAAGGACGAAAAGCAAAAACAAAATGTTTTTTGTTTTTGTTTTTTTACTAAATTGCAAATTATATACTGGTCTTGAGAAGGAATTGGGGTAAGTACAAATTATGACTATTGTTAAGAAGGCAGAGGGTTGAAGAACCTAACCTTGTTATTTTCTGCTGGTTTTGAATTTAACTTGATTATTTATTGTAATATCTGTTTGTTTTAGATATTATTTGCATATCATGATGACTTGTAGTAGTTTTTTGCCTGAAAGACTATTTGACTGCAATTCTGCTCATTCTTAATTCAAATTAAAAAATGAGTTGTTTTAACTGGATGTAAGGAGTGACTTCAAAAACGAACAAAAATTATTCCGCATATGAAAGCGGTTGTCCCCTCCTCAACGCCTTGCTCTTTACGCTAAAATTCAACTCTTTCTCACAACTCTACTTTTTTTAAAAATTAAAAGATTTAGCTTAAAGAGCGAGGTATTTTGGAGGAGACGAACACTCTTACATACGTAATAATTTTGGTTTTTTTTTCTAGGTTTTAATGTGGTTCCTTACTTCCAGCTTATTTATTTTTTCTTTTTTCAAATAATGCTAGAAATTCTCTTCGCTCATAATACATTCTTTAATGGAAGGATCCTCCCAGGTCGCCCCATCCCCTGAATCACACCCCTCCCCCCATCAACATGAAAAAGTTCCCCTGAGAATGTCTGTACACTTTCCAATAACCCTTACTATATGTAAACAATGGTCAATGTTTTTAACTTGCAGCCCCTCCCCCGGGGACCTGGGGGATTAAGGTGTCTTGAAATATATAATTATTAGGTTTTTTGACCTTACTAAGCCCCTCCCCTGGGGACTCTGGGGGATTAAGCCATCTTGAAAGACATAATTAATAGATTTTTTTTAATATGTTGAAACAATGGCTTTTTATCCGGTGAATTTTGAAAAAAATGAGAATGGGATAAGGCCTAGGTGCCCTCAAATTTCTTTTTTACTTAAAAAGGGCACTAGAATTTTTAATTTCCATTAGAATGAACCCTATCAAGAGATTTTAGGACCGCTGGGTCAATACGATCACCCCTTGGGAAAAAACAGAAACAAAAGAGCAAATAAACACGCATCCGTGATCTGTCTTCTAGCAAAAAATACAAAATTCCACATTTTTGCAGATAAGAGCTTGAAACTTCTACAAAAAGATTTCTGGTTTTCTGAAACTGAAGGTGTGATTTTCGTGAAGATTCACTGACTTTTAGATGTTGTTTCTCCTTATTTTATAAAAATAAGGCAAATTTTCCCAGGCTCATAAATTTTGATGGAAAAGACTAATCTTGATTGAACTTATGCATTTAAAATAAGCATAAAAATGCGATTGTTTTGATGTAAATATTGGTATAAAAATTTAGTTTTTTAGAGTTTCGTTTACTATTGAGTCGGATCACTCCTTACTACTGTTTGTTAGCACGAAATGTTTGATAATTTATAGGGCAGCTAGCTTTTTCCCCTCTCCTACGTCTCTTTTCTACTCAAAATTATCGGACCAAAATTTTAGAATAGCAAAATCTACTGGGAGGAGGCATCATCATTAAGGACTTTAAGGGTCTATTGCTGTAACACTTACTTTAGTTACTATATAAATATGTTTTTTGGGGACGAGGGAGGGGACTATTTTTCTATAGGGAGCCTAGAATGGAGAATTTTTACATGGAGGAATTTTCTAAGTAACTATTCATCACTTTTCTAAACATTATATTTGTTATTTTGAAATGTGAAACTAATTTTCAAATGGGGAGTTCTTATGGGGCGGAATTTTACTCGGATAATTTTACTCAAGAAGGATTAAAAGATTCCTGGGATTATATCAGAAACTATAAGAAATAAAATAAAACCTATCTGAAATAAAAAAAAAAAAAAATTAGAGGGAATTGTGTAGGGGACGTTTTCTGTGAAGATAAAATGATCGAGAGAAAACTTTAAGAGAAGAAGAGGAATTTGAGCTAGGATGAACTTTTTCTGTACCCTAAGAATATTCAAACGGAGGGAATTCTCAGGGGGAAGGGAGGAGAATTTTCAAAAAAGAATGAAGGGTCAAAAGATCTAATAACCATGTCTTTGGGGATTACTTAACCCCCCACAGTCTCCTGGGAGTTGACATTGCCAGTTTGGACCTTACGGATCTAGTGCCGTAGAACTTGCTTTAATTTCTTTATACATTATTCAGAAGGGGGAGATTTCTTGAGGGAGACTAGACTCAAAAATTTAAATGGAGGTATTATCTAATGGGAAAGAAATTTTGTGTGGTTAAAAAGCAGGATAAGTAGTTCTGTTTGTCAATTTTCTCAATATATATATTTTTTTTACATACAGAACTGATTTTCAAGGGGAAAGTTTTTATGGGGGGATGATTGCCAGGAAAAATTTCTTCAAGAAGAGAAAAGAGATTCTGAAGATTATTTGAGAAATAATACTTTGGAAAATTTCTCAACTAGAAAGAATTTTCAGGGGGGGGGGTGACTTTTATTGAAAGGAAAGGTGGGCATCCCGGAATGAATTGAAATTGACAATTCTATATCAATATACCATCTTAGTGTTGATTTTTACAAGCTATGGAATAAAAACATCTCTAGAAACTTATTAGATACAAAAATGAATTTTCTACTAAAATTGAAAAGCAAGAATAAAACCTAAGACGAACAGAGGCTTTTTTTATCGAGTATTAAAAAGCTCATTTGTTTACGAAGCGTTAAAGCTGATCATCTTCCTCCATACCACTATTCAATTTTTTTAAAATGTATCTCTAGGGACTGGGAGGCTTATTTTGGGTCTTCGTACTTAAAGATGGACAAATCTTGTGTGCTATCTTCGGGGAAGTGATGCAGGGGGCTTACAATATTATCTCCCAAGTAATTTTTCCCATTTCACTGACGGAATGTTTTTTTGGGGTGAATCTGGAACAGAACCATGTGAAAGCAAAAGCATAAAAAGCAAAAACAAAATGTTAAATAAAGTATAAATCTTAATTTTATTGTTGTCAGGCAATAGATCGATGGAGAAATGTATCCCCATCGACAAATCTCGTTGACTCTCTTTACGGGTTCATATTTCATTTTTTAGAAGAAAACTTGGGAGTTCACGTGGCATCTTTCATTGGGTAATAAAAAGCTCATTTGTTTACGAAGCTGATCATTCTTGTATCAGACCACTATTCAATTTTATAAAGATCTATCTTTAGGGAATGGGAGGCTTTTTTTGGGTTTTCAATTCTGCTCATTCTTAATTCAAATTAAAAAATGAGTTGTTTTAACTGGATGTAAGGAGTGACTTCAAAAACGAACAAAAATTATTCCGCATATGAAAGCGGTTGTCCCCTCCTCAACGCCTTGCTCTTTACGCTAAAATTCAACTCTTTCTCACAACTCTACTTTTTTAAACAATTAAAAGATTTAGCTTAAAGAGCGAGGTATTGTGGAGGAGACGAACACCCTTACATACGTAATAATTTTAGTTTTTTTTTAGGTTTTAATGCGGTTCCTTACTTCCAGCTGAAATTTTTTTTTATTTATTTTTTCTTTTTTTAAATAATGCTAGAAATTCTCTTCCCTCATAATACATTCTTTAATGGAAGGATCCTCCCAGGTCGACCCATCCCCAGAATAACACACCCCTCCCCCCATCAATATGAAAAAGTTCCACATAGAATGTTTGTACACTTTCCAATAACCCTTACTATACGTAAACAATGGTCAATGTTTTTAACTTGCAGCCCCTCCCCCGGGGACGTGGGGAATTAAGGTGTCTTGAAATATATAATTATTAGGTTTTTTGACCTTACTAAGCTCCTCCCCTGGGGACTCTGGGGGATTAAGCCATCTTGAATGACATAGTTAATAGATTTTTTTAATATGTTGAAACAATGGCTTTTTATCCGGTGAATTTTGAAAAAAATGAGAATGGGATAAGGCCTAGGTGCCCTCCAATTTCTTTTTTACTTAAAAAGAGCACTAGAATTTTTAAGTTCCATTAGAATGAACCCTATCAAGACATTTTAGGACCGCTGGGTCAATACGATCACCCCTTGGGAAAAAACAGAAACAAAAGAGCAAATAAACACGCATCCGTGATCTGTCTTCTAGCAAAAAATACAAAATTCCACATTTTTGCAGATAGGAGCTTGAAACTTCTACAAAAAGATTTCTGATTTTCTGAAACTGAAGGTGTGATTTTCGTGAAGATTCAGTGACTTTTAGAGGTTGTTTCTCCTTATTTTATAAAAATAAGGCAAATTTTCCCAGGCTCATAAATTTTGATAGAAAAGACTAATCTTGATTGAACTTATGCATTTAAAATAAGCATAAAAATGCGATTGTTTTGATGTAAATATTGGTATAAAAATTTAGTTTTTTAGAGTTTCGGTTACTATTGAGCCGGATCGCTCCTTACTACTGTTTGTTAGCACGAAATGTTTGATAATTTGTAGGGCAGCTAGATTTTTCCCCTCTCCTACGTCTCTTTTCTACTCAAAATTATCAGACCAAAATTTTAAAATAGCAAAATCTACTGGGAGGAGGCATCATCAATAAGGACTTTAAGGGTCTATTGCTGTAACACTTACTTTAGTTACTTTATAAATATGTTTTTTGGGGACGGGGGAGGGGACTATTTTTCTGTAGGGAGCCTAGAATGGAGAATTTTTACATGAAGGAATTTTCTAAGTAACTATTCATCACTTTTCTAAACATTATATTTGTTATTTTGAAATATGTAACTAATTTTCCAATGGGGAGTTCTTATGGGGCGGAATTTTATTCGGGTAATTTTACTCAAGAAGGATGAAAAGATTCCTGGGATTATACAAGAAACTATAAGAAATAAAATAAAACCTATCTGAAATAAAAAAAAAATTAGAGGGAATTGTATAGGGGACATTTTCTGTGAAGATGAAATGGTCCAGAGAAAACTTTAAGAGAAGAAGAGGAATTTGAGCTAGGATGAACTTTTTCTTTACCCTAAGAATATTCAAACGGAGGGAATTCTCAGGATGAAGGGAGGAGAATTTTCAAAAAAGAATGAAGGGTCAAAAGATCTAATAACCATGTCTTCGGGGATTACTGAACCCCCCACAGTCTCCTGGGAGTTGACATTGCCAGTTTGGACCTTACGGATCTAGTGCCATTGAACTTGCTTTAATTTCTTTATACATTATTCAGAAGGGGGAGATTTTTTGAGGGAGACTAGACTCAAAAATTTAAACGGAGGTGTTATCTAATGGGAAAGAAATTTTGTGCGGTTAAAAAACAGGATAAGTAGTTCTGTTTGTTAATTTTCTCAATATATATATATATATATATTTTTTTACATACAGAACTGATTTTCAAGGGGAAAGTTTTTATGGGGGGATGATTGCCAGGAAAAATTTCTTCAAGAAGAGAAAAGGGATTCTGAGGATTATTTGAGAAATAATACTTTGGAAAATTTCTCAACTAGAAAGAATTTTCAGGGGGGGGGTGACTTTTATTGAAAGGAAAGGTTGGCATCCCGGAATGAATTGAAATTGTCAATTCTATATCAATATACCATCATAGTGTTGATTTTTAAAAGCTATGGAATAAAAACATCTCTAGAAACTTATTAGATACCAAAATGAATTTTCTACTAAAATTGAAAAGTAAGAATAAAACCTAAGACGAACAGAGGCTTTTTTTATCGAGTATTAAAAAGCTCATTTGCTTACGAAGCATTAAAGCTGATCATCTTCCTCCATACCACTATTAAATTTTTTTAAAATGTATCTCTAGGGAATGGGAGGCTTATTTTGGGTCTTCGTGCTTAAAGATGGATAAATCTGGTGTGCTATCTTCGGGAAAGTGATGCAGGGGGCTTACAATATTATCTCCCAAGTAATTTTTCCCATTTCACTGGCGGAATGTTTTTTTGGGGTGAATCTGGAACAGAACCATGAGAAAGCAAAAGCATAAAAAGCAAAAACAAAATGTTTTTTTTGTATTTTTCACTAAAGTGCAAATTATATACTGGTCTTGAGGAGGAATTGGGGTAAGTGCAAATTATGTCTATTGTTAAGAAGGCATGAGGGTTGAAGAACCTAACCATGTTAGTTTCTGCTAGTTTTGAGTTTAACTCGATTATTTGTTGTAATATATGTTTGTTTTAGGTATTATTTGATTAGTATGATGAGTTGTGGTAGTTTTACGCCTGAAAGATTATTTGACTTCATTTCTGCTCATTCTTAATTCAAGTAAAAAAAACAGTACGGTTTTTTAATTGCATGTAAGAAGCGACTTTAAAGTTTTAACGAACAGAAATTATTTTGCATATTAAAGAGGTTGTCTCCCCTTCAACGCCTCGCTCTTTACGCAAAAGTTTGACTCTTTCTGACAACTCTACTTTTTAAAACAATAAAAAACTTTAGCTTAAAGAGCGAGGTATTGTCTCCCCTTCAACGCCTCGCTCTTTACGCTAAAGTTTGACTCTTTCTCACAAATAAAGTCAAGTTTTTTGACTATGTTGAACAAAATAGCAATCTCAGAATTTTGATCCAGTGACTTTGGGAAAAAACAATGAGCGTTGGAGGTGCCTAGACAACCTCCAATTGTTTTAGTCATGTAAAATTCTCTTCGCTCATGATTAATTCCTCCATGGAAGGATCATCCAAGGCAACCCCCTCCCCCGAACCAAATCCCCCCTCAACACTAAAAATTTCACCAGAAAATGTCTGCACACTTCCCAATAACCCTTACTATATGTAAACAATGGTCAATGTTTGCAACTTGTAGCCCCTCCCCCGGGGACTTTGGGGGATTAAGCTGTCTCGAAAGACATAATTGTTACGTTTTTTGACTATGTTGAACAAAATAGCAATCTCAGAATTTTGATCCAGTGACTTTGGGAAAAAACAATGAGCGTTGGAGGTGCCTAGACAACCTCCAATTGTTTTAGTCATGTAAAAGGGCACTAAAACTTTTAATTTCGGTTAGAATGAGCCCTCTCACGACATTGTAGGAATACTGGGTCGACATGATCACCCCTGTGAAAAAAAAAAAAAAAAAAAAAAAAAAAAAACGCGCATCCGTCATCTGTCTTCTGGCAAACAATACAAAATTTCTCATTTTTGGAGATACGAGCTTGAAAATTCCAAAGTAGGGTTTTCTGATTCGCTGAATCTGAAGGTGCGATTTTCCTTAATATTCAGTGACTTTTATGGGTGTTTCTCTCTATTTTCTAAAATAAGCAAATTTTCGATGGGTAAGACCAAACTTGATGAAACTTATGTATTTAAAATAAGCATAAAAATACAATTCTTTTGATGCAAATATTGGTATCAAACTTTTCCGTTTTTTAGAGTTTCGGTTACTATTGAGCCGGGTCGCTCCTTGCTACACTTTGTTACCACGAACTGTTTGATTGCTTCTAGGGCAGCTAGCTTTTTCCCCTCTCCTATGTCTCTTTTTCACTCGTAATTATCTGATCAAAATTTTGGAATAGCCATTTTGTACAACATAGTCAAAATATGTAATAACTATGTCTGTTAGCATGATTTGACCCCCCAAAATCCATTGGGAGGCGGCACCATCAGTTACAACTTTAAGGGTCTATTGCTGTAACACTCAATTAGTTACTGCATAAATATATATTTTTTGGGGAGGGGGAGGGTAAAGAAGTTCTAATGTGTCCTTCAAATGATTCAAAGCTGCGTTTGAACCCGTACGCCTTGGATAGGGCTCGGTCAATTTTGGCAGCGAATCCCACAGGATTTTCTTCGATTTGGCAATATCACTTGACTCGAAGAATTCGACAGCAAATTTTAAGATCACTGTAGCTTCGACACCTTTTTCATTATTATACTGCAGAAAGTTCAGAACTGGGGCATAAACAAAGCAGTCCATATCCGAATCAGAGTCCATTTTCATGAAAATAGTCTGTTAATCCAATTCCGAGTCAAAAACATAACCATGGGCAAAACACGTCTTAACCGCACGAAAGCTGAATCGTAGTTGGCTAAATTTCAGAAGCTCAAAATGCCAATAAGCGAGGGAAGTGTAGGCTCCTGCTATCTATTCCCCGCAATTTAAGAGAGGCACACTCCCGGCAGGTACGACGACGCTTGCTACAGAAAACCTTCCCTCTTCTGCTCGCTTATAAGTTAAAATTTCCAAAAATAATTAATGAGTCTATATGATTTGATAATTATGACCATAGGATTATCTCTCGCTTACTGATATACTGCGCAATAATTTTACTCTTGGTCACGAACTTTAATCCTTTGCCAGGCATTTGTGAAATCTAATTAGTTCGCAGGGATTAAAATTCACTGAAACAGCTTACTGGTTTGAAATTTATGATATTCAATTATAGACAGATGTTTTCACCTTGAACTACAAATCAATACTGTTTGAACTAGAAATCAATATATATATATGTATATATATATATATATATATATATATATACATATATATATATATATATATATATATATATATATATATATATATATATATATGTATATATATATATATATATATATATATATATATATATATATATATATATATATATATATATATATATATATATATATATATATATATATATATATATATATACATATTTATATATTTATACACATGAAAGATTTTCAAGGGGAAAGTTTTTATTGGGGGATGATTGCTAAGATAAATTTCTTCAAGAAGAAAAAACAGATTCCGTGGATTATTTGAGAAATAATAATCAAACAGTTTGTGGTAACGAACTGTAATAAGGAGCGACACGGCTCAATAGTGAACGCAACTATAAAAGTCTGAATTTTGATGCTAAAAGATACATCAAAAGAATCAAATTTTCATGCTGATTTTAAATATATAAGTTTTATCAAATTTAGTCTTTGTCATCAAAAGTTACGAGCCTGAGAAAATTTACCTTATTTTGGAAAATAGGGGGGAGACCCCTTAAAAGTCACAGAATCTTACCAAAAATAACACCATCGCATTCAGCGGATCAGAGAACCCTATATGAAAAATTTCAAGTTCTTATCTACAAAAATGTGGAATTTCGTATTTTTTGCCAGAAGACTGATCACGGGTGCGTGTTTTTATTTTTTTTCCAGGAGTGATGGTATCGACCGAGTGGTCCTAGAATGTCGCAAGAGGGCTCATTCTAACTGAAATGAAAAGTTCTAGTGCCCTTTTTAAGTGATCAAAAAAATTGGAGAGCACCTAGACCCCCTCCCACGCTCATTTTCCAACAAAGATAACAGATCAAAATTTTGAGACAGCCATTTAGTTCCACATTTTCAAAAATTGTAATAACTATGTCTTTGGAAATGACTTATTCCCCCACAGTCCCTGTGGGAGGGACTGCAAGCTACAAACTTTGACCAGTGTTTACATACAGTAATGGTTATTGGGAAGTGTACAGACATTTTCAGGGGGATTTTTTGCTTTGGAGGGTGGGTTGAGGGGAGGGGGCTATGTGGGAAGATCTTTTCTTGGAGGAATACATCATGGGGGAAGAGAAATTCAATGAAAAGGCGCAGGATTTTCTAGCATTACTATAAAAAAAAACAATGAAAATATAAACTTGAAAAGGTTTTTTCAATTGAAAGTACGGAGTAGCATTAACACTTAAAACGAACAGAGATTATTAAGCAAATGAGGGGTTCTAAAAATACTTTAGCATAAAGAGCGAGGTATTTAGGAGGGGATAATTACCTCACACTTTATGCTAAAGTTTTTTTTAGTAATTTCAACTATTAATTCTACGGCCTTTTTGATTCGGAATCATTCTTAAAGAATTTGGACAAAACTTAAGATTTAGATTAAAGAGCGAGGTATTAACAAGGGGACAAACCCCCTCGTATACATAATAAAAATATAAGGATATGAAAGTTTGTTACGTAAGTTAATTCTTAAGTCACGTATACTAGTTACTAATTAAATCGTCTGTTAAAAACTAAAAGTTCTAGTTGCCTTTTTAAGTGACCGAAACATTGGAAGGCAACTACTTCCCCTTCCCCACCCCTTATTTCTCAAAATCGTCTCATCAAAACTAAGAGAAAGCTATTTAGCAAAAAAAGAATTAATTTACAAATTTTATTTAATAATTTATGTGCTGGGAGCCAAAATCAAACATGCATTAATTAAAAAATGCTCAGAAATTAAATAAAAAAGCTAATTTGTTTAACTGAAAGTAAGGAACGATGTTAAAACTTAAAACAAACAGAAATTACTCCTTATATGAAATGGGCTGTCCTCTCTGCAGTACCTTGCTCATTACGCTAAGGCTTGACTCTTTGCCTCAATTCTACTTTTTAAAACAATTAAAAACTTTGGCGTAAAGAGCGAGGGATTGCGAAGGGGACAACCCATTTCATATATGGAGTAATTTCTGTTCTTTTTAAGTTTTAACATCGCTCCTTACTTTCAGTTAAAAAAACTAGTTTTTATTTATTTAATAAATAATAAGGGTCTATTGCTGTAACACTTACTTTAGTTACTTTATAAATATATTTTTTGGGAGGGGGGGGAGTCTTTTTTTCATTAGGGAGCCTAGAATGGTGAATTTTTACATGGAGGAAATTTTTCATGGAGGGAGAAAATTTTCTTGGTAGGACAGCCGGGTTAGTAGTACTATTTATTACGTTTCTAAATGTAGTATTTGTTATTTCGAAATGTAAGACTAATTTTCAAAGGGGGAGTTCTTATAGGGCAGAATTTTAATCGGATAATTTTACTCAAGAAGGATGAAGATATTCCTGGGATTATATCGAAATTATAAGGAATAGAATAAAACCTATGTGAAATTAAAGAAAATTTTAGAGGGAATTAGAGGGGAAATTTTCTGTGAAGCTGAAATGGTTCAGAGAAAACTTTAAGAGGAGAAGAGGAATTAGAGCTAAGATGATTTTTTTATTCACCCTAAGAACATTTAAACGAAAAGAATTCTTAGGGGGAAGGGGGGAGAATTTTCACGGAGAAGAAAAAGTCAAAACATCTAATAACCATGTCTTTGAGGATTACTTAACCCCCCACAGTCCCCTGGGATCAGGTATTGCCAGTTTAGACCTTACGGATCTAGTGCCGTCAAACATAATTTAATTATTCGAAAGGGGGAGGTTTCTTGAGGGAGACTAGACTCAAAAATTTTAAATGGAGGAATTATCTAATGGGAACGGAATTTTGTGTGGTTAGAAAGCCGGATAAGTAGTTCTGTTTGTCAATTTTCTCAATATATAATTTTTTTATATACATGACTGATTTTTAAGGGGAAAGTTCTTATGGGGGGTGATTGCTAGGAGAAATTTCTTCAAGAAAAGATAAGAGATTCCAGGTATTATTTGAGAAATAATAAGAAATAGAATTGAATTTATATGAAAGCAATGAGGATTTTCTAGAAAGAATATTCAAGGGGAAATTTTAGCAAGGACAAAATTGTCTGGGGATAACGTCAAGAGGACAAGAGAAATTTAAGCTAGGATGGACTTTTTGTGGGAAAATTTCTCATCTATAAAGAATTTTTAGGGGGGAGGTGGTTGACTTTTATTGAAAAGAAAGGTGGGCATCCCGGAATGCATTGAAATTGACAATTTTATATCAATATATCATCTTAGTGCTGATTTTTACAAGCTATGGAATAAAAACATTTGTAGAAATTTATTCCTGAATTTCTACTAAAATTGAAAAGCAACAAAAAAACTTAAGATGAACAGGAGCTACTTTATATAAGAGGGGTGCCACATCCAGATATCTAGCTGTTTACGCCAAAGTCTCACATTTTGGTCAAAGTCTCACATTCACATCAAAGTCTCACATATGAGGAAGACCCTGAGGAGATTTCCCTTATTTCCAAAAAAAGAAAAAAAACCAAAGAGCCACTGAATCTTAAGGAAAATCACACCATCAGATTCAGCGTATCATAAAATTCTTTTGTTTATCATAAGCTTCAAGCTCCTGTATGCTAAACGGTGGATTTTTTTGCCAGAACAATGATCATGGATGCATGTTAATTGTTTTTTTTTTAAACCCAGGGGTCATCATATCGATCCAGTGGTCCTAAAATATTGCGAATGGACTCATTCAAACGGAAATTAAAAGTTCTAGTACCCTTTTAAAGTGACCATACAAATTGGAAGGCTACAATGCCCCGTCCCAGGCTCATTTTTACCAATGTCACCGAACTAAAATTTTATGATATCCACTTCTTATTATAGTCAAAAAATCTGTTATCTATGTCTTTGAGGATGACTTAGTCCCCCACAGTCTCCAGAAGAAGGACTGCAAGTTATGATTGATTGCCTACTGTTTACAAAAAACAAGTCTTTTTCAACAGAAAGTAAGGAGCAACACTTAAACTTAAAGCGAACAGAGATTATTATGTATATAAGGGGTTTCACCTTCCTCGTCAATATCTCTCTCTACTTTTAAAAGAGCTATTTATGCAAATTAAATGGCCTTTGTGATTCAGGGGTTATTTTTAAAGAGCTGGAACAAAATTTGAACTTTAGCGTATGAGTGAGGTATTGACAAAGGGGCAAACCCCCTCATTTACGTTATATTTCCTGTTCGTTTTAAGTTTTGATGTTGCTCCTTACTTTCATTTTTAAAAACTTGTTTTCAAAACAAGTTTTAACAAAACAAGTATAATTCCTGTTCATGTTAAATGTTAATGTGAGTCCTTTGACTCAATATAATATATTTTCAGTTAAAATTTTTTCTACATAATACTTTATAAGATGTGTTTTTAATCTATAGCCTGACAAATTCAATATTAAGATTTCTATTATGTTTTAAAATTCTGATTTCTTTTTCACTCTATTTTTGTAAGACCCCAGCCCTCTCTCCCAATTTTTTTTTATTTCTATTATTTGTACCTTTTTTTTACTTCTGACTAGCATTGTCTTTGCGACTTCACAATAATTTTCTTGTCTTTTGTTAAAAAGAATAATATTTTATTGAACATGGATACGAAAATGGTATCTTGAGTTCTTATCAACTTTTTCTATAGTTTAGAAACCTGTTAGTGTATATTTTTGAATATGAAAGTGACATCTTGAGTCTTTGCCTGTTTATTCTATATCTTAGGAGCCTATATAATATGTTTTCTACGATATATTTTACTCCATATGGTCTTAAATGTTGTTTTTAAGAAAGTAACTTCATAAATAAAGTGTTAACCCTCAATTTTCTTATCTATAATTCGGGTACATTTTTACTTTTGTAAAATACTTTCGTATGATCTAGGAAGAGTTAAAAGGTGGTGGGTAAAAATGAACTTCTTTAGGATTAAGCATTCCCTACTCCAGCTGCACAATTAATCTCAAACTATAAAACTTGACACGTGATGATTCTTTCCTGTATATTAAATAAAAAACCAATTTTTTCAACTGAAAGTAAGGAGCGACATTAAAACTTAAAACGAACAGATTATCATTCCGTATATGAAAGGGATTGTCCCCTCCTTGACGCCTCGCTCTTTACGCAACAGTTGGACTCTTTCTCCCAGCCCTTGTTTTAAAACAATAAAAACTTTAGTGTAAAGAGTGAAGTGTCCAATGGGTGCTAAAATGGGTGTTTGCATCAAACCACTCGTCCAAGAATATCGTGTTTTGAGGATTACTTGACCTCCAATAGTTTACTGGGAGAAGGCATCGCCAGTTGGGACCTTAAGGGTTTAGTGCCGTCAAACTAACTAACTAGGTTGGAAAGCCAGATAAATAGTACTGTTTACCGCTTTTCTGCATATAGTGAAGAAGAACCATCTTCTAAAAGGAAAAGGAGATTCCTAAGAGCGTTCGAGAAAAATCAGGAATAAAACTAAAATCATATGGAAGAAAAGAGAATTTTTTAAAGTTAATTATCAAGAAGAGATTTTAGCGAAGAAAGAGTGGTCTGTAGATAGTTGCACTAAAAGTGAAAACAACATTGAAACTTAAGACGAACAGAAACTGTTTTATATAGGAGGGAGGCGTACTAAACCACCTCTTCTCCTTTTTTAGCAGTAAATGCCAAAGTTTTTTGAGGCAATAGTAGGTCTAATAGTTTATGCCCTATGGGCCAGTTTAAGGGTCTTACGGGTATACTACTGAAGTAGAACACACGATGTGTGGCGTTGACTTGGATAAGTAGATACAATCACATTTCTCCAAATAGGGGGGGGGGGTAGAGTATTTACACGGTTACTTCATCCCTTATATGAACAGGGCCTCTACTGCAATAGATTTTCCAATCAGAATAGTAGTGATACAATAAATATTGTTGAAACTTGTATTTGTGATTGCCTCCTAGGTCTTCGTTTAATATTAGAAACCTAATAAGACTATAACTCAGAGTATTACCAGATTAAAACCAGTATAAGCATTCAAGTATTGCTAAGTATAAATCATGCTGGGGATTAAATTTTATTGTCATATTTCTGCTATTTGGGACTATAGAGTCGTGACCATATCTATGCATCAAAATAAGGAGGAAGCCAGGGTGGCTACAACTCTTTTTGTACACATATTTAACAAGATTGGTTGTGTGAGATAAAACGTAATTAATATAATTTTCAACTTTTGCCCTTGGAAAGGTTGTGCAATTACAAAGTTTTTTTTTTCTGGATGAAACTTCTTTTTGT